>NW_027495173.1:0-257985 GCF_021521415.1 Bidens hawaiensis | reverse complement strand
ATTACCGAGGTTCGTCGATCCTTTATATCCTGATATATATTTCAATGATAAACTATCCATAAGACAGTCAAGGATAAATGATCCTCAGTATAAAAATCGTGGCCTAACAACTAATATAATGTTATAGATTAATAAATTATTCACTTTCCTTTTAAACTATATGTATATTATATCTATAACATAATTAAATTATTTATTTTTCTTTAAACTATATTTATCTATACTATATATAATGCATGGAACATGGGCAAATTAAGACACCTATATTTTAAGTAATTCACAACTTGTAAAGCTTAAGGTACACCTTCTATAGCATGTAAGATAGGGACAAACTTGTCCATTAGAAAATATACATGAAAAAAGTTACAACATTGCCCCCTCATCTTTCAGCTCAACTTTTGCTGTAAATTTAAAAAAGTAATACAACTTTGAACCTTCATCTTAACTATGTATTCTTTTTTTATTTTAATTGTAACCAAGCTTCCCACCAACAATTTTCCAACGGCCGTAACTTTTCCATACCGTTAATACATTTTTTTAAAATTACACCATAAAAACGAGCATTTTATTGTCTTTAATTTGGGTATGGTATTGCTATAGTTTTTTTCAATTAAAAAATTAACATGTTACATATAGGCGTTCACAATTCAGTTTTAACGGTTTCTAAGTTAAATAGTGAGCTAAACCGTTGGTTTTGATTTTTTTCATTGAAAACGAAAACTAAAGCGTCGAAAATTTAAACTGAATCGTTACTAATGGTTTGGTTTCACGCAATGAGTTTCAATAATAAGTTTACAGTCCGGTCCGGTTTTATATGGCCTGTTTTTGGTATAAACCGTAAACCGAACCATTTTCTATGGTTTGAACATTCAGAAACCAACTAATCAAAAGTGGCGATGGTTTTAAACAATTTCAAGATTTCAAACGAACTTTGAAATCCATAATTGTTACATGATTACTAGGATTTTGGTTTCGCGCAGCATCGCGCGGGCACCCGTCTAGTATTATATCTTACACTTCTATAATAATAAATATTTACATATTATATCACTACTCATTGTTAAAATATATTTCACAACATACTTGGTGAAATCTAAAAATCAACAACAAATCGTTAAATATTGAAAAGAATATAATTTTAAATGTTATCATTAACACATTACACTATGTATATTGTTGAAGATTGCAAATAAAAAAAACCTCAATATGCTTTCAATTTACGAAGTAATTTTTTTAATCATTAAATTATAAATATATGCTTAAAAGTTTTATCCATTTTTTATAAATAAATCCATTTATCTGTTGTTTTTTTGTACATTGTCATATAATTTTATAACTTATAAATATATGATTTAAATCTATCTATTTATTTTCTGATTAATTTAGTAAACTATATGTGTTAAATTGTAAGGAGAGTATATACCAACACTTTCAAATATATTAAAATTTATCATATTTAGTTTCTTGTGTTTTTTTATCAAGGATTGCTGCGGGTTTTTTGTGGAACTTAAGTTTGATTGTTACGGGTTAAAAGTTGGTTAATAGATCGTTTGGTACAAATTAACTACATTCGGCTCAAATTTGTTACGGGTAAAAAGGGGTAATCTGAATATTTTTAAAATATTGAGAATGCAAATAGATTTATTGTTAAATTTGTTACGTGTTCAAAGTTTTGACTTGAAAATATAAAACAAATTAAAGTTAGAATTTTAAACGTGATTGGGTTTCGAATTTATTTTTAAGGACATTTTTTGAAATAGTCAAGATTCAGGATTTTGCACGTTGGGTTTTTTTTCCCTTGACTATTAAAATTTAAGAAAAAATGACAAGCACTTCCGACATGTCACCTCAAGGCCTGTAAATGCTTTTAACTTTTATCAAATTAGAAAAAATTGTGTTCCTTTAATAGTGATCAAAATGTTTTATGTGAAGCATTCACAAAGTTGAACGGGTTAACATGTTATTTTTTTTGTCAATTTCCAAAGTCGAGAAACCTCTCAAAATTATCAAAATCTTTTTTATGATGTCGCTCAAAACCTATTATTATATGAGTAGTATTCTTTAAAATTTGTTCATAACTAAATTTATTTCAAATATACATATATGATACTGAGAATAAATTTTCAATGGATGGAGTGTTCTTTAATATGTTTTTGCACATGCATTATTTTTAATTAAGTTCATTTTTTAATTCATTTTGTTATATAAATAGAATCAATTTATGTATAATGATACAAGAATAGATGTAATACATTTTTCTATGCATATTATGTATTACTTTATTTGTAACTTAATTATTTGGATCATTCCGTGTGCTACACGGGCTTTAAAACTAGTTCAAATAATATATAGCAACTTAATATATGTGCTTTTAAATGTGCAACTTAATATATATATATATATATATATATATATATATATAAGTGGGTTCAAATACAATTGTTTTGTGAGATGTGTGAGAAGTTTTTAAAATAAACTACACCACCTAAATAGGACACTATACCATATAAATAGGAAACTACTAATCTCAACCACTAGATCCTAGATCTAAGGGTCTAGATATATTCTTATTCTTCTTACAAAAATTTTAAAAAAGTAAAAAAAATCAAAATTCTTATATTTAATTCCGGTTTCATAAAAAAATAAAAAAAAAAACAAAAAAAATGTCGTATTATACACATATGTATAATTTTATATAATCTTTAGTTACGTAATATAGACATATGCACAGTATCATTTATCTTAAATTATACACATGTGTACAAAAAAACATGTAAATGTACATATATGTATATATTATACATACGTGTATATAATTTAGCTAAACCGAGTTTTTTTATGAAACCGGGATGATAAAATAAAAATTTTGTTTTTTTTTTACTTTTTTGATTTTTGTGTTTTTTTATCTTATGATTTTTTTTATTTTTGGATTTTTTGTGGTCCAAAATGGTTCTCATAGTTCTCAATTTCAAAAAGGTTCTCTTATGATCCTGATATATATATATATATATATATATATATATATATATATATATATATATATATATGGGTGGGTTATAATAAAAAGTAATAGTTTCTAGGAAGAGTAAGAATAAATCTAGGCCATTGGACCTATGATCTAGTGGTTGAAATTGGTAGTTTTTAAAATACCAAATAGTTTCATAGGATTAAGGATTTATACTACATAGTTTCTTAACTCTAAGTTTTGTGTCATTCCTACTCTTCTTACAAAACTATGTATTTTATTTTATCCCTTATATATATAAGGTAGGGTTAATGTAAAAAACAATATTTTTGTGAGAAGAATAAGAATAGATCTAGGCCCTTGGATCCATGATCTTGTGGTTGAGATTGGTAGTTTCTAAATAATTGTATTGTTTCCTATTTACATAGTTTAGTGTCATATTTAAGTGGGTTGTTTTATTTTAAAGTTCTTCTTACACTTCTCACAAAACAATTGTTTTTAATTTGAACTCTTATATATATATATATATATATATATATATATATGATTAGGATCATTTGAGAACCATTTTAAAATTTAGAATTTTAAGAACCATTTTGGATCACAAAAAAACTCTTTTTGAAAAAAGTAAAAAAATATATATAAAACAAAAAATTTCGAAAATAAAAAAAGAAAAAAACCAAAAAAATTTATTTTTCATTCCGGTTTCATAAAAAAAGTTAAAAAAAAACTAAAAAAAATGTTGGTTTAGCAAAATTATACACATATGTATAATACTTATTTTTTTAATTTTATACATGTTATTCTTTATACACATATGTACAACTAAGATAAATGGTAACGTACATGTGTGTACATTATGTAAATCGAGATTGACTACAAATATACATATGTGTATAATTAGGTGTTTTTTGTGTGAAACCGGGAAATAAATTTTTTTGGTTTTTTTACTTTTCTAAAATTTTTGTTTTTTTCGTTTTATAATTTTTTTTAATATTTTTTAATAGGTTTTTTTTGGCTTAAAATGGTTTTTAAAGTTCTAAATTTTAAAAAGTTCTTTTAAGATCCTCACCACATATATATATATACTAGTTTGATCCTCCCGTGTTACGGGAGTTTATGCAAGTTTTTTTAATCGTTCTGCTATTTATGATTATTTATTTTATTATCATACGTAGTTTTGTTTTAATTTAATACACACACACATATATATATAGTAGTTTGTTATTATATTATTTTTGCGTTTAGGTTTTTCAATTGAGATGTGTAGGTTTTTTGAATTTTTTAACGAATAAGCATAAACTAAGACGAGCATGTTGATTTTTTTTAAATAAGCAAACATGAACACAAAAATTTGTTTAATGAAAAAGGGGACGTTGATGTAGTTGGCGATGGTGGGTAGTATCGAAAGTTAACCGGCGATGGAGATGATAACCTAGCAACAGAGAAAATGTAAATGAGAAATTAAATTAGGGTTCAGTGATGAAAGTATTTAGCAATAAATGAGATCTTATAACCCATTTGAGTGCTATTAGGGTTTGGTAAGACCCATAATCCGTGGAAATTATTCTTTGATGATTAAGGTGTTATTTCACAAATAAATGAGGTGTTATAACCCGTTTAAGGGTTATCCGGGTTTGGTGAGACCCATGACCCGCAAAAAATTATTGTTTGATTATGAAAGAGTTTCATAAATAAATGAGATGTTATAACCTGTTTAAAGACTATCCGGGTTTGGTGAGACCCATAACACAGTATGATATCAACCCGTTTAAAGTCCCGAATCTGGATCACTACAATATGATATCAACTAAACGAGTATTGGTGCGAAAAACCAACACTCGGTGATTCAAGAACACGAATAACACAGTAAAAGTAACACGGAATTTGCTTCAAAACACACGTATATTATTGAATACGTCGGGTGCTTAAGCACTTACAATACTTGATCATAATACTAGGAATCAACAACATTTAACCCTATACATAACAAGACTATATATAGGCATAACAACCAATCAAGCTGGCCCAAACACCAAAAGCCCACCGAGAACACATAAGTGTTCTCGGTTTACATACGCACCCAAAAACCCAAGCCCAAATAACTAGAACTAAGTACAAATCAAGCTCAAACCACAAAACTAGGCCCAACAATCTCCCCCTTGGTTTGTAGCTTTATCTTTACTCTTCCTCCATGTAATAAATACCCGCATCCTTCAACCCTCCAGCCCAAAACTTGTTATTGATGATAGATGCCACCATGCTTGTGTATTCTTTGACGGCTGTTTCAAAAATACCATCAGCAAAAATCTGATGCATGTTGAGTTTCTTGATATCCTTCTCATGAAATTTCAACAAATCCTTAGGGTCAACAAAGCGATATTGACCTTTCCCCTTTTGTAGTTTGACAACAGCTGTGGCAGTAAAAGAATCATAGAACCAGAATCTCATGTTATCCAATGTACCATCGGGAATGGCACCTGGTACGAGAATGTAAGTAGCTTTCTTTGTGGGAGGCCACATCACATTTACCATAGATTTCCCAGTTCATGGATCCAAGACTCCTTTGGCTTTCTTCAGGAAGGAGTCGGCAGTAGTCATGTGTGGAAATCCTCTATCAACCTGACGCTTCAAAAAATTGAAAAAATCTGTTCCTCTTTTGTCATTTGGTGGATTGGTAAATGGAGCATTAATTAAGTCACTCAAATCAACCTTAGTCCAAGAACCATAGTCCTTCATCTTTTTATAATACTCCATTGTCCCTGAATTTCTCTTAACCCACCACATGTTTTTATCTGCATCAAAACCCCAGGATAAAACTCCAGATCGATCACCATATTTATCAGAAAATCCCTTTTGAAGCGTAACAAAATTTTCTCTGGGTGATCCGAAGAAAAAACATTCTGATCTGAGTTCTTCATTACCAGCAATTTCTTTTTTCCTTTTTCAAGTAGTTTCTTCTTAATTCTGTCAGATTTTTCTTTTGTGACAGATGGTGCATTCAAGTAATGGTTTAGAGACTCTGATTCTTCTTGTCGACTGACACCAGTATTATCATCTGGATGAACATCAGAATCTTTGTTTTGATCAGCAGTGGGAGTTTGATATGCCATATCTTCATTACATTTGAACTCATCTCCAAATTTCTAAACTAGCTTTTGTTGGAGATCGAGATACACAGCTGTTAAACCTCCCATGCCTGACTGCAGCTCTTTAATCTTGGAGTCTTTATCCGAGTTGCTAGCCTCAAGTTCCTGGATACGGACATCTTTAATCACTGAATTCTATTCGAGTTCAAAGACTCGACGTTGTAGCGCCAGATCATCCACAGGAGCATTCTCAAGAACCACTCCTTTTCCCTTGTTTTGAAGATAGTTTTCCTGCATAGCAAGAATTTGAGCAACCTTTTCGGAAACACCGGAACTTGACTGACCTTGATCAAATTGACCGGATGACCCAGAGGGAATATCTGCAGTATCAGTGTGTGGAATCTCTGTTTCAAAATCGAAATCATCACCGAAATCACTGGACAACAGCTCCATAAATGTTGGCTCAGTAGTAGATGTAACTGGTTCAGTTTGCGACTCTGGAGCATGTGATTCTGGTTGATCGGTGTTTTGTTGAGGGCTGGTGGTTGATTCTGGTGCTGGTGAGAGTGTTGGTGTTGGTGTAGCTTTGTTTTTTTCGACTTCACTGACCAACTCGCTTGATCTCGAATCATCCCTTTTTCATTTGTGATGGATGAGATCAACAGTTGGCTCTTCAACATAGTCTTCCTCAGTGTTTCAGTAACTGTCTGAGGAGGCTTCAGAGCAGTTGACTGAAATAGGACTTTAGCAGCTTCGAGGGCTCTCAATCTTTCATCATCTGTAAGGGTACTTGGCTGACGGTGCTCTTCTTCATCTTCCTCATCATCGGAGATCTCAAATGTAGCAGCACGTGGTTGAGCGGGTACCACGTGTTCGTCAGCAACCTGATCTATGACAGGCTCAGCTTCGGTCTCAGCAAAATGACTGAATTTTTCCAAGGGTTTTAATCCCTTATAAACCACTTTGTCTCCTTTTCTTGACTACTTCATTAACCCAAAGGAATTGGGTCCCATATACTTCATATCCAAAGTCTCAACAGTTTTAACCAAGTCGGTGTACTGAGAATCAAAAATCATCTGTAAAAACCTTGGATACATCTAGAACATCTCCTTCTTCTTTGTAACACCCCGACCGATGGCGGATTATACATCGGGGCGCCACGTATTGTTTCATTACTCGTGACACTATTTGGGTGTCTATATTTAATAAATACATTTTCATTGCGCACGCGCAGAACACAAATCGTAAAGTAACATAAATCATATCATAACTCAAATATTCAAATAACATAATTTGTCTTGTTACATTTTAATCTAGGTCCAAAGAAAAAGAAAACATCCTACGTGTCCTTGAGATTCCCAAAAGCAGCTACAGCAAACCTGAACATGTGTTAAAATAAAACGTCAACACTTGCGTGTCGGTGAGAAATCAAGTTTAATTGATATAAATAGATAATAACAAACACTGCGCGCAACATGTGCTTAACTGGGGTTTAACATAGGGTGTAATCAGATTGTGATCAAGCCTAAATAGATCATAGCTCATAGTTCAATCCGTGCTCCCAATCGAGCACAAAAACAAATAATCATACGTGCATGTGTTAACAAAACAAGAAAACCGTAAACGATAGGTCTCCCGTGTTCATCTAATGGATCCATGAAAACTTCGGAATAGGCCGAACAAAGCGGTTAATGATTCACACATACAAATAAACAGCCAAGTAAACGTCCATAACACATGGGGTTTTGCGCACATAAATTTCATAAACAAGTTTAAGACTCAAGTTGTACGAACACATGAACATCCCAAAACGTTAAAAATAAAAGGGGATTAAGTACGAGATTACTCACCTGAAAACGGTGCGTTGAAAGATAATGCAAGAACCAACTTTTAAACAAGCGAAAGTTAACCTATAAATAAGAGGTTATTGGTTTAACGATTGGTTTTTATGTCTTGAATATATGCAGTAAGTATCGATTTTTGTTAGTTAAACAAATTAAAACAAAATATATATATTCATATTTACCGAGATTCTGGGCAGAACAGAAGAGAAGACGGAGGCAAAGAGAGGAGTGGCGCTGCTGAGGAACTACGGCAGAGAGCAAAGGGAGAGAGATTTGGGGAGTGTTTAAGTGTAGTGTGTGTAGTGTTAATAAACAAGGAATTAGCTTAATTTATAGGAAAACCCAAGGGAACACAATCCCTTAAAAGGGGAAAAGATCTTATCAAATCAAGCAAAAGATATTAAAAAGCACAAGAAAACAAAAGCAAAAGATATCAAAAGATATGCCGGCAGCTGCAGGGGATGGGGAAAAGCTGACAGGTTACAGATCAAAGCATGGGAGGTGTCAGATAAAGCACTGTTCAAGACATGCAAAAGAAGATTTCAAAAGATTATGTCAGTCACTTTTTCTGTCAACCAATAGGATTGGTGCGCATGCTGCGCCGAAAGTGGCTTTTCGGACAGATGTCGGAACTGACCTACAGTGCTCTTACAAAAGATAAGATATTTCAAAAGCATACAGGCTGACCTAAACAGAAGAAAAGACTTAAGGTCTAGCGCGAGAAGATTCGAGCGCGAGCGAGGGCGGAGGCAGACAGAGAACAATTCTTAGCGCGCCGCGGGAAGAACTATAATCCTTAGCGCGTCGCGGGAAGAACTACAATCCTTAGCGCGTCGCGGGAAGAACTACAATTCTTAGCGCGCCGCGGGAAGAACTATAATCCTTAGCGCGCCGCGGGAAGAACTACCATTCTTAGCGCGCTGTGGGAACAGTTCGCCTCGCGTATCGCAGGAACAGTTGGTCTTCGCGCAGGCTTCCTTGTAAGGAGTCTGGCGCGTGGAGCTGCGCAGACATCCTTAGGCGGGAAGAACCAAAGGACAAGCAAAGAGTTAAGAGAAAAAGGGTTTCAAGGCTTAAGGGTTAAGCAGAGGGGCGGGACGGCGACAAGAGAGAAAAAAAGGAGGCGGGACGGCGGAGAGAAGGAAGAAAGGGACGGGTCGGCGGAAAAGAAATTATTATTATTAGTAAGTAATATAAAAATATATATATATATATGATTTATTTAATGTTAATTTTACAAAGATTAATAATCAAATTTTAAATTATAAAAAGAATCGGATTCGAAAACGGGTACCTGGGTCGGGTCGGATTGGGCAGTTGTCACAGTCTCCCCTACTTTAAGAAATTTCGTCCCGAAATTTATCTTGAAGTAGGTTGCGCAGAGAAAAGGTGCGGGTACTTGATCTTCAACTGATCTTCCCTTTCCCAAGTGAACTCGGCTCCGCGCTTGGACTGCCAACGAACTTTGACAATAGGGATGCGACTGCGCTTGGTTTGCTTTACCTCGCGATCCATAATCTCCACAGGCTTCTCAACGAAATGCATAGACTCATCAACTTGAACTTCATCAAGTGGTATGTGGAGGTTCTCGTCAGCTAAACATTTCTTGAGATTGGATACATGGAAAGTTGGATGCACATTGCTGAGCGAGGGCGGCAGGTCCAGTTTGTAGGCAACTTTTCCCACCCTTGCAAAAATCTTGAATGGACCAACATAACGAGGTGCAAGCTTACCTTTCTTCCCAAAGCGGACAACACCCTTCCAGGGCGACACTTTGAGGAGAACAAGATCACCAACTAGAAATTCGAGAGGCTTCCGCCTGCGATCTGCGTAACTCTTCTGTCGGCTTCTGGCAGTCAGCAGATGATCACGGATCTTGGCGATTTTATCGGTTGTCTCTTGAACTAGTTTGGGTCCTGTGATTTGAACTTCACCCACTTCGTTCCAACAAATCGGTGAGCGGCACTTTCGTCCGTAAAGTGCTTCAAATGGGGCCATACCGATGCTGGAATGATAGCTGTTATTATAAGAGAACTCGATCAAAGGTAGGTGTGAATCCCAATTACCTCCAAAATCAAGAACACAAGATCGAAGCATATCCTCAAGGGTTTGGATGGTTCGCTCAGACTGTCCGTCAGTCTGAGGATGATATGCAGTACTCATGTCCAAACGAGTTCCTAACGCAGATTGGAGAGATTTCCAAAAGCGAGATATAAAACGGCCATCGCGATCGGATATGATGCTCAAGGGAGTACCATGACGGCAAACAATTTCTTTGACATATAGATGCGCAAGTTGTTCAACACGGTAGGTTTCACGAATGGGCAGAAAGTGGGCAGACTTGGTCAATCGATCCACTATTACCCAAATGCTATCATGTTTGCTTGCGGTCAAGGGTAACTTGGTGATAAAGTCCATTGCTATACTTTCCCATTTCCACGTAGGAATTTCAGGTTGTTCGAGCAAACCAGATGGGCGTTGATGTTCAGCTTTTACCTTAGAACAAGTTAGGCATTTAGCTACGAACAGAGCAATATCCTTTTTCATACCAGGCCACCAATAAGAAAGGCGCAAATCTTTGTACATTTTGTCAGCACCAGGATGAACGGAATACCGAGTTTTGTGCACTTCACTCAGTATGACAGAGCGAAGATTCTCATCATTGGGGATCCAGATGCAATTGAGATAACAGAGAATTCCGTTCAGGTTAGGGACTAGATGCGCTTCTGCACCACACGCTAACTCGGCGCGTAGGTTGCCTTTGCTGATCGATGCGCGCTGCGCGTCGCGAATGCGCGATTCAAGATCGTTTTGGATCGGCGCGAAATGAAGCTGCGTGCGCGGCAAGATACAGTTGAGTTGACTGGGTTTGCGGCAGAGCGCATCGGCTACCACATTAGCCTTTCCAGGGTGATATCGGATCTCACAATCGTAATCGCTGATGAGTTCGTTCCATCGGCGTTGTCTCATGTTAAGTTCCTTTTGATCAAAAATGTGCTGAAGGCTTTTATGGTCGGTGTAAATGATACACTTAGTCCCATAGAGGTAGTGTCTCCAGATTTTTAAGGCAAATACGACTGCACCAAGTTCGAGGTCGTGAGTCGTATAATTCTTTTCATGAATTTTAAGTTGCCTTGACGCGTAAGCGATAACCTTGCCTCGTTGCATAAGTACACAACCGAGACCTTGGTTGGAGGCATCGCAATAAACGACAAAGTCATCAGTACCCTCAGGTAACGCTAGAACAGGAGCTTCGCACAACAATTGCTTGAGCGCTTGAAAGGCTTCTTCTTGCTTCGAGCCCCAAATATACGGTTTGCCTTTGTGCGTTAATGCTGTTAAAGGCAAGGCGATTTTTGAGAAGTTCGAGATGAATCGCCGGTAGTAACCAGCTAAGCCCAAAAAGGAACGGATTTCGGTAGGAGTGGTCGGTGCAATCCAGTTCTTGATTGCTTCAATCTTGGATGGGTCGACATGTTTACAACATGACCAAGAAACTGTACCTCATCAGACCAAAACTCACACTTGGAGAGTTTGGCATAGAGTTGTTCGGTTCGAAGCTTTTGCAACACCATCAGAAGATGTTGTTCATGCTCGGCCTTGGTTTTGGAATATACCAGAACGTCATCGATAAACACGATCACTAATTGGTCCAAGAAAGGCCTACACACCCGGTTCATTAGATCCATGAAGACAGCGGGTGCGTTGGTTAAACCGAAGGGCATGACCAAGAATTCAAAATGACCGTAGCGGGTTCGAAAGGCAGTTTTGGGAATATCCTCTTCGCGGATACGCAACTGGTGATAGCCAGAATGGAGATCGATTTTGGAGAAACAAGAGGCACCTTGGAGTTGATCAAAGAGGTCGTCAATACGCGGTAAGGGATACCGGTTCTTAATGGTGAGCTTGTTCAGCTCGCGGTAATCGATACACATGCGAAACGATCCGTCTTTCTTTTTAACAAACAAAACCGGAGCACCCCACGGCGAAGAGCTAGGGCGAATGAATCCTTTATCGGTCAACTCTTGAAGTTGACTTGCTAATTCTTGCATTTCAGCGAGTGCAAGTCGATAAGGGGATTTGGCTACGGGGGATGCACCAGGGACAAGATCAACACGAAACTCGACTTCCCGAGCGGGAGGTAAACCAGAAAGATCATCGGGGAAGACTTCAGGAAAGTCACGCACGATGGGAATTTCAGAAAGTTTCTTCTTTCCTTCATCGGGTTTGACCACATGAGCTAAGAACGCTACACATTTCTTCCGCAAAAGTCTTCGGGCTTCAGCGCATGACATAAGTTTAAGACCGTTAGATGGTTTCTCGCCGTAGATATGAAGATCTTGACCATTTTCCCGAGGAATGCGAATCAACTTCTTGGCGCAGATTACTTCGGCGTGATTTTGCGAGAGCCAGTCCATTCCAATAATCACATCAAAACTTCCAAGAGGCATGGGAATGAGGTCGATTAGAAAATCGTGTTCATTAAGGTTAAGCGTGCAATCTTTGATCACGGAGTTTATTAAAATAGTTTCACCATTAGCCAATTCAACTGTAAAGTTTTCGTTTAAGTTTACTCGCGGTCGCGCAAGTTTTTGTTCAAATGCGCGAGAAATAAAACTTCTATCGGCGCCAGTATCAAAAAGTATAGATGCATATTGTCCGTTAAGTAAAAATGTACCATTAACCACGTCATTATTCGCTTGCGCTTGGTGCGCGGTTATATTAAAAGCTCGTCCGCGCGTCACTTGGTTTGAAATTTGGTTAACCGGGTTAGCTTGGGTAATTTGTACTTGTAGTCTCGGGCACGCGTTCCGGAAATGACTGGGGTCACCGCAGTTATAGCACGACCTGGGTCGTGGATTAGGGTATGTTGGTTGTGTGTTTAGCGGGTAAGTTGGTGGTGTTTGCGCGATTGGGTTGGCGGGAAGGACTCTACAGTTCTCAGCAGTGTGACCAGTACGGCCACATCGGTTACATTGTCGACACGGAACTTGAGTTGGATGGTGAAGTCTGCAAGTTGGGCAAAAGGGTTGGTTTCCTGTGTATGGTTTCTTAGTTGACGGGGCAGGGAGTGCGGGATTGGTTAAGGCATAGTTATGGACTACAGGGGGTGTTGGGTAGGTTGACAGTGGGTTAGGAGCGTATACTGGAAGTTGGTAGGCGGGTTGCTGGACCACGAGCGGGTTGGTAAGCGCGTAGGTTTGATGATTGGGTCTGCGCCTACGCTTGAGGTTGTTACGGTTTGAGGGTTCTGGCTTGGTTTCTGTTGGTTCTGGGACAATCTTGGTGAGTTTGGTCTTCTCGGCTCCCCGCAGGAACAGGGTTCCTGTCCTGACATGGTTGTCGCTGAGCACAGCGGCCAACTCGATGGCGTCAGAGAGGGTTGCTGGGTTCCTGGCCCATACAGAATCTTGAATTTCCATGGGAAGACCCCCAAGAAACTTCTCGATGGCTCGGCAGGAAGGGGTAACTAGGTGCGGGACAAGCAAACTTAGTTCGTGGAAGCGCGTAGCGTACTCGCGCGCTTCACCACTGTACTGCTTCAAGTTCCAAAATTCCTCCTCAAGGCGCTTTATTTCGTTGGGAGGGCAGAATTCTCTAGTCAAAAGTTCCTTGAATTCCTCCCAGAGCATGCTAGAAGCAGCCTCTGCGCCACGCGCGTGAGCTACTCCGTTCCACCAAGTAAGCGCCCTTGATTCTAGGACACTTGAGGCGTATAAGGTTCGTCGGTCTGGAGGGCATTGGGTATGGAGGAAGGTGTTCTCAATTTTCTCGAGCCATTGGAGCATTACGGTGGCTCCTTCAAGCCCTGTGAATTTCGGAGGGTTACCCGCATTAAAGGATTTAATACTGTATCTGGAGGGGTTGGTATTATTTTGGTTTAAGGCTTGGGCTATTGCGGCGGCCATTTCCTGGGAACGGCGCTGCATACGTCTGCGCGCGGTTTCTCTCCTCTGATGACGGCGAGCTGATAGCGGAGGCATTCTATAAAAGTTTTAGTTTTTGTTAATATCTTGGTATGGGAAATCGTTTTAGCGCAAAGTATATCGTCGTAAAGCTTGTTTCGCGGAGTTAAATGCTATCAAATTTTGAAGTAAAATATGAATTTAAATGCAAACTTAATACAGGAAATGAATTCGAATTGAAAATCGACAATTCATGCATCACCATGACTTTCCGAATTCTCAATTTAAAATATCGAGTAAATGAATATTGGAGATTGACAATTCATGTATCACCATGACTTTTCAAATCTTCAATTTAAAACATAAAGTAAATGGGGATTGAAAATCAACTATTCATGTATCACCATGACTATTCGGATTTTCAATGCTAAATCCCAACAACAAACGAATATGTAAGTAAAGAAATAAATTGAAATTTAACAATAAAAAAATCGAAAGATCGTGGATAAAACACGAAATCATGTGCTGCGTATGCGCAAGCATATTTTATAAATATCGAGTAATTAACAATTAGCGCGCAAACATGAGATATTTCTCATGCGCGAAAAGGGACTCTTAGGTATTCTAGGTCGTTACGTCTAACCACCTATCCTAAAGTCACGGAGCTCTGATACCAATCTGTAACACCCCGACCGATGGCGGATTATACATCGGGGCGCCACGTATTGTTTCATTACTCGTGACACTATTTGGGTGTCTATATTTAATAAATACATTTTCATTGCGCACGCGCAGAACACAAATCGTAAAGTAACATAAATCATATCATAACTCAAATATTCAAATAACATAATTTGTCTTGTTACATTTTAATCTAGGTCCAAAGAAAAAGAAAACATCCTACGTGTCCTTGAGATTCCCAAAAGCAGCTACAGCAAACCTGAACATGTGTTAAAATAAAACGTCAACACTTGTGTGTCGGTGAGAAATCAAGTTTAATTGATATAAATAGATAATAACAAACACTGCGCGCAACATGTGCTTAACTGGGGTTTAACATAGGGTGTAATCAGATTGTGATCAAGCCTAAATAGATCATAGCTCATAGTTCAATCCGTGCTCCCAATCGAGCATAAAAACAAATAATCATACGTGCATGTGTTAACAAAACAAGAAAACCGTAAACGATAGGTCTCCCGTGTTCATCTAATGGATCCATGAAAACTTCGGAATAGGCCGAACAAAGCGGTTAATGATTCACACATACAAATAAACAGCCAAGTAAACGTCCATAACACATGGGGTTTTGCGCACATAAATTTCATAAACAAGTTTAAGACTCAAGTTGTACGAACACATGAACATCCCAAAACGTTAAAAATAAAAGGGGATTAAGTACGAGATTACTCCCCTAAAAACGGTGCGTTGAAAGATAATGCAAGAACCAACTTTTAAACAAGCGAAAGTTAACCTATAAATAAGAGGTTATTGGTTTAACGATTGGTTTTTATGTCTTGAATATATGCAGTAAGTATCGATTTTTGTTAGTTAAACAAATTAAAACAAAATATATATATTCATATTTACCGAGATTCTGGGCAGAACAGAAGAGAAGACGGAGGCAAGGAGAGGAGTGGCGCTGCTGAGGAACTACGGCAGAGAGCAAAGGGAGAGAGATTTGGGGAGTGTTTAAGTGTAGTGTGTGTAGTGTTAATAAACAAGGAATTAGCTTAATTTATAGGAAAACCCAAGGGAACACAATCCCTTAAAAGGGGAAAAGATCTTATCAAATCAAGCAAAAGATATTAAAAAGCACAAGAAAACAAAAGCAAAAGATATCAAAAGATATGCCGGCAGCTGCAGGGGATGGGGAAAAGCTGACAGGTTACAGATCAAAGCATGGGAGGTGTCAGATAAAGCACTGTTCAAGACATGCAAAAGAAGATTTCAAAAGATTATGTCAGTCACTTTTTCTGTCAACCAATAGGATTGGTGCGCATGCTGCGCCGAAAGTGGCTTTTCGGACAGATGTCGGAACTGACCTACAGTGCTCTTACAAAAGATAAGATATTTCAAAAGCATACAGGCTGACCTAAACAGAAGAAAAGACTTAAGGTCTAGCGCGAGAAGATTCGAGCGCGAGCGAGGGCGGAGGCAGACAGAGAACAATTCTTAGCGCGCCGCGGGAAGAACTATAATCCTTAGCGCGTCGCGGGAAGAACTACAATCCTTAGCGCGTCGCGGGAAGAACTACAATTCTTAGCGCGCCGCGGGAAGAACTATAATCCTTAGCGCGCCGCGGGAAGAACTACCATTCTTAGCGCGCTGTGGGAACAGTTCGCCTCGCGTATCGCAGGAACAGTTGGTCTTCGCACAGGCTTCCTTGTAAGGAGTCTGGCGCGTGGAGCTGCGCAGACATCCTTAGGCGGGAAGAACCAAAGGATAAGCAAAGAGTTAAGAGAAAAAGGGTTTCAAGGCTTAAGGGTTAAGCAGAGGGGCGGGACGGCGACAAGAGAGAAAAAAAGGAGGCGGGACGGCGGAGAGAAGGAAGAAAGGGACGGGTCGGCGGAAAAGAAATTATTATTATTAGTAAGTAATATAAAAATATATATATATATGATTTATTTAATGTTAATTTTACAAAGATTAATAATCAAATTTTAAATTATAAAAAGAATCGGATTCAAAAACGGGTACCTGGGTCGGGTCGGATTGGGCAGTTGTCACATTCTTTCATGAATAGTTAAGACGATCAAGGGTATTGTTTATCCACCTAAGCTTAAGCATCAAAGTCTACCAAGCAGCCATTGGATATGATTAAGGTTCAATTAATTCATAGCTAGTGTTCCCCACAACATCACATACCCCCGTTATCAAGCAACACCCCAAATCCATCACCATAGGTGAGTATGCAAAATTTCATCTGTAGGGCTTACATGTAGCGTGTCCCTTGTGGTCCGTTTCTTAATGGTAATGAGACGCGAGCAAGAGGACCCCACATGGCTAACAGCGTTGATGATCAAGTCTGTAGTTAAATTTATCACAACCGACCGATAAAATTTTCGTTCGGTCGGGATGTAGTACATAATACAATACAATGTCTTAAATAATGGATAACAAGAAAACACAGTCAAATTACAATATGAAGGTTCGTTCGGTCGGGATGTAGTACATAATACAATACAATGTCTTAAATAATGGATAACAAGAAATCCAATCAAATTACAATATGAAGGTCATAAGTCGATGTAGCTAGTGAACGGCTTTATGGGATTTTTATTTGATAAAACCTTAATTCCTTAACAAGTTTTCTTAAAAAAAAAGGTAATAAAAAACAAGCAACTGGGTTTCGAACCAGGGTTGTTAACTAAGCGAGAGAGGATTAAGGGGAGGTTTTAGTGAAAATGGCATGTAAAAAGAGATTTTGGTTCTGGAAAAATAACAGGGGACTATGTGGATGGCAGGGGTCATCCAGCAAAAATATGGGATTTTTCTAAGATCGTTTGGTATTTAGGACATATTTAGTGTTTAAATGGTGTTTAAAAATAGATAAATAAATTTTAAATATAAAAATTAATTCTGGAAATATTTTTATAAAATTCCCCACTTTCAAAAAGTGATTTGTGCAAAATTTCAAGATCCGGGATTAAACGGATAATTATTTGTGCAAAAATAAGCTTTTAAAGTTTAAAACGCGTAAACCGGTAAAGTTCGCTTAAGCGAGCTGACTGGTGTATAAAAACCCTAAAAATGAACTATTTTCATATAATTGAGTTAAACAAGTAAAAATAAATCATCCAAAAATAATTCGGATGATTTAGGTAATTTTTATCCGATAAAACAGTTTCCGGTGCACTAAAGACAGAAACGGGTCCCGCGGCCAATCGGGACGTCTAAACCGAGCTCTAACTTCACAACATTAACTAAATTATCAGTCAACAACTATTTTCGGGTCGTGTGTGACCAAACTCATTTTTGAAACGTAAAAACAGATAACCGTGCTAGGCACGCAAAACGGGAAAAACGATAAATAATAATTTTAACCATTGAACTCTAAACGAAATCACAATCTGAGTCCGGAGAAGTGTTCTGGGTTAACATTGCCCCCGGAACGGGTACAGTACTGGGTTAACAGTGTCCCCAGATGTACCGGTTGATACGGTTAAAGGTTATATAAACAATAATTGTATAATAACGATCGTAGGGATCATATTACAGATTGGACATGTTAACTGTTAATGATTGTTGTTACCTGCTTGCATGTGCTAAGGTGAGTTTCACGAGCCCCTTTTTCTGATTTATTTTCGAATATTTTATCGGGGCGGAAGCATGTTACTACTGAAATGTTTTACATACCGAACGCATGGATTTGCGTGGATTTATATATTTTTTTATTGTACGGGAATCGTACGGAAATGTACTAAGATGGTAATTGTCTGAGTTGCTAACATTCTAAGGCCCCGGAACACGAGTGATTAACTGAAAGCCGGTAGAGTGTGGATAGTACTATTGGTCTGACAAACCCAACTGGTCCGGCATGGATTTGCTGATGTTTCCCAGCCAGTTGCACATGTCTATTTTGTTGTTATTTATTTTGCTATGTAATGTTAGACATAGCGGTTTGGGGCAGGTCCGTGGGCGGGGGATATGCCACGGGTCCGTGGGCGGGGGTTGTGTGTGATAGTCAGAGGTTTCACTTGTGGGCTCAGCATAATTACATCGATAATATTATCTTATGATATGGATTTATCATGGTTTACTCAAATTGTGAAACTCACCAACTATTCGTAGTTGACCCGTTTTCTCACATTCTTTTCAGGTACAATTAAGATGAAGTGATTGCTTACTTGCTAAGTGCTTGATGTGTGTAAGATTTGCGTGCGGGATGTTAGGATACATTATAATAAATAGAATTATGTATCGTATTGTATGATGTTTGTATCACCTAGACCGTAATGAAATATGAGATAATGTAATTTGAAGTATATTAATGTATTCAGTTTTCTTTATAAACAATGTGGTTGATATCAGAGGTGTCTGTCGCATCCCGTTTACGTTTCCGCTGCGGTTACGGGGTGTTACAGAACTTGGTATCAGAGCCATTGGTTATAAAGAATTAGGATGTCTTTAAAAGATACCAAAAATATAACCAGTAGCTCAATTATTATAGGATCTGAATATCAACTAATAATTTATAGTGACGAGGTCTGGACGAACTTGGATGGACAAGTGAGTTATTATGGTCCGGAACATAATAACAGACTTGTCCGCACGAGGGAATTCAGGGGAAGTCACGGGGTACATTAATAGGTAAAAATGGCAACATATGTGTAGAGTATATAATGTTATTTATGCGTGCTAAGGTGTATATATATATGTATGTACATATCTTGTGGGTACATGTATTGAGAAATAGGACCCGGATAAGGAACCGGGGGATGAAATAATAAAAGTACTGAGGATGCTGAAAATTTCTAGAGCATCGGTTGATGATAAGTCTGACTTAACGGGCAATAGTTATGATAGTACCAAGTTAGATCTCCCGTTTGACATTAACCAGAAATATCTAGTAACCGTCACTCCCAACCAAAATTGATGAATCCCTTACCCTACCAACACCGGTACCGTATATTCTAATAACCCCCTATGTTCACCCGAACCGACGATCCACACGTACAGACGGACCTGTACGTGAACCCATTCTTATTCCGTTAAAAAAATTGATAATAAATGAGCAGATAAAAATAATATATAGAAATATATATGTGTATTTCTCACTCTCAAACATATGAGACATATCACCTCTAAATCGAGAATCACCGATTTTAGCGAACCTAGAACGCCTGAGGACATTGACTGAGCAAGTGATAGAGTTTCCCATAATAGTAATTGATAATATTTGAAGGCAACCCATGTTGCACGATTACCTTGAACCTTGCAACTCCCTATGTTAACCTTACATCCGTTAGATGCCTATACCCATGTATACTCGAATAGAATGATTACCCATACACAAAGAGGTGTTGGAAATGTAGGTTCCCTGGACGGATCGCACGAGATATATCGGTCTACTCAGGTGCGGAATCCCTGCGTAGATCGTTACGAGCGTAGAAAGCAAATCAAACAAACACACACGAATAAACCGAAACACGTTATATATTAATAACTGAACTCACGTGATATGAATCACTGATACAGACTCTCGTCCTCACGTTACAATGAACTCAAACCAGCTTAGATCAACTCGATTAACAACTACAACACTAAGCCGTAACCTAATATAAATACACGACAACTTCGCCTGATATGTTCAGGCGAAGTTGTCCATAACTTCGCTTGTTCAAGGCGAACTTGTTAACAACTTCGCTTAAACAAAAACATAAATAACATTACAGACTCGATTACAGACACTAGACTATGAACTACTGACATTTATGCACCAACAGACTCCCCCTTGGCAGTAGCTTCATATCTTGATCTTTAAGCACTTGTCTCGTAATCTTCACGCATGCACTCCTTCTCTAACACATACCGTGACTACTCGCTGATACTTCCTCGCTTCGTCTTTCCAAGCAGGAATATAGAATATCTTCTTTTCATTCAACACTTGCAGATCAGCTTTCGATAAGTTAACCAGATGCATCGGATCATACACCCTCAGCACTTCTTGTTCGTCTTCGTCTTCCATCACGGCTTCAGCAGTCTGGCAATCAACATACCACCATTTAAGATTCTTCAACACATCTTGAGGCATAATCTTCATTGGAACCTCCTTAATGCATCGAATCGGTTTGTACTTCATTACCATCCATGGCTTGCCATCTGCTCTCATTCCCCTTTCTTTATCTTCCACTAGCTTTCCCTTCTGTGGCTTTAATAACTCAAACTTCTTCTCTTTTATGCTTTCTTTCCACACGATCTTCCCAATAACCCTTGCCATGTTGTCGTCGCTTCTATTGATCAGCCCCAATCTAGCCAAATCCTTCACCTCACATTCAGGAAATGTATTGAGAGATGTCAACGTTCTTTTAAAATACTGAATCCCATCAAAACGTTTCACCACAAACAACTTTATCTGTTCATCATATAGCCAACAAATAATTCCTTTCTTCGACTCAGCATAGCCTTTGATATTATAACTCTTCTTGAACATGGTTGGAACAGCAGGCTTCTTAGTTTTAATAAACCAATGAGCACAGCCTTCCTTCCACCTAGGCTGCTCCTCCCACTCAGTCTCATCATTTTCCATCTCAGTACCCATATCGGCTTTCTCAACATCTAGGATCTCGTGTTCAACATTTTCTTCAATTATTTCACCTTCTTCAATCTCATCTTCAATCATAATCTGTGCTCCAATCTTCTCAATCTCCTCAATTGGCAACACATCATCATCAAACATCACATCATCATCTAGCATATCATCATCTAGTTCTTTCAAAGCATCAATCACATCATCTTCATCATCAACCATCACCACCTCATCACCACCAACTGCACCCGCAGACTCCCCCTGAGCTGTGGAAGTCCCAAGAGCTTGAGTAGTTCTTGGCAACTCACCACCTGCATCTTTCGATGCATTGGGATCATCGTCTTTGTCATTCCTCTTCTTTGTCCTTAACTCGTCGCCTTTACAGCCTGTCTCCCCCTGAGATGCCAAGAACTCCTTCATAGCATCTATAATTCTCCCATGTTCAATCAGGAGGGACGACTGTAGTTGATTCTCTGCTACAAGGCGCTGAATAGCCTGGGTCTGGATAAAGTTTATCCTAGATTGCTCTGCCACGACCCGTTCAAGTGCAGCTATTCTCTCCGAGTCTGAGAGGGTTGCATCGAAATCAAACCTCATGTTAGATGTATCTTGAGTATACTCAGCAGGGATCTCGAATGTAACCGGGACATCAGAAGCAGTTGTGGACGTAACCGCAGGTGGTATCGTGACCGACAACCCTGCAGTTGCAACGACTGCCGACTCTACAAATTGTGCCACCACCTCTGAAGGAGTAAGCGTTGGAGGTGGTAAAGACACAATCTCCGGAGTCGTCAGCTGGATAGTAGTGATTGATGGGATGCCGACAGCTGATGTAGCCACCACGGGAACTTCCGCGGCGCTTAAACCTTTGACCTGGACAGAAGTAGGAACAATCGACATACCTGACAGTGCTGGCGGAGCAAAACATACAACTCTTGAAGTCTCTCCAGCTCCCATACCTGCACCTGTCCTTTCACGTCTTGATCGTCTAATCAACTTGTGAATATCCTCTTCTTCTTCTTCTGACTCAGTATCATCAACTGTCCTCTTTCTTTTCTCAATCGTCCTTTCTCGTCTCACCAACATCCTTCTCGCCTCATCCATAACATCATCAAGATCTGAGTCAGCCACCGTCGTAGCTGCTCTAGTAACATTCACTTCCCGAACCTGTGCAGCAGAGACCTGCACCTCTTCTTGCGGATCAAAACGGTCCATGTCGAAGAATCCTTGGCCGCCAAATGCAGCATCAAGGTCTACATCCTCCTCAGCCGACACAACAGGCACAGCAGGTACATCTCGAGTTGCTCCTGCCTGTTGTGGTTGAGGGTCTCTGAACTCATCCCCCCCGAGCTGGCACATACCCCGGGTTTATTAAGAACCCAAAGAGTGGAGTATGCCTTGGACGACGTTCAGGCTTGCTCCTCGCACTCGAAGTACGGCATTGAGCAAAGATATGTTTGCTCACACTCTCCACATATCGTATTGGGCGTCGTTGAGGCAAATTTGGAGCCACATGGTTCAAGATCATCTGGATGAATCTTGGATACATTATGAACCACTCATGAGCCATCGCCCTCCTCTGTCTGTCGATCTCATAAAAGACCATCTGACTAAAGCTATAATGTTTATTATAAGTCAGAGCAGTCATTGCTGACTGCATGGTCGCACCCATTCCGTCAGTACCCGCCTTCCTCCCAGACATACACACAATCATGACGTGCATGAGGAAGCGCCACTGATCGAGCAAGAACCCCTTCCGTCTCTTGGTATCGCCCAAGGGACCAGAATATCCCATTCCTAGGAATGCTCCATCACGAAACGGAGCCATAAAGTCAGTTGGGTCGTCCCGAGTCTCCTCTCCAAAACGTAACGCCACCCGTATATGTTCAGACGAGAACTGAACTTCTTGGTTGTTGATGGTTGCTCGCATAACCGGGGGCTCAACACGGCAATCGTATTCCACCGTCTGCCAGAAATCCTCGATATTGGGTAAGGATATCGGCAGAGTCATCATGATTGCGTGGAAAATCCTCGAGCGAATGAGGAATGTGATGATCTCACGGTAGTCTTCAACTCCGCTCGCTTCCGGGTCTAAGGTAATGTACATATTGTGACCCGGAAAAAATTGCCTCTGGTTATCTCCGTCATCGCCTCCAGCACCTGCTACTGCAGCCATATCTGCAACAAACGAACCAAGTTAGATACACGTTAAGGTTTAACACAAGTTCGCTTATTACCATGAGCGAAGTTGTGATAACTTCTGTATAGGCGAAGTTAAAGTTGGGGCGAAGTTGGGAACAACTTCGCTTCATCTTTAAGTTCGTCTAATAATTAAAAAATTAAAAGGTCCAGGCGAAGTTAATGTTAACTTCGCCTCACCACAACATCGCCTCAGGCGAAGTTTAGACTCAGGCGAAGTTACGGATAACTTCGGCTAAACCTTAAGTTCGCCTGAATTTGAATCGGCGACAGTAAGGATTTCGAACGACGTGCCGTTGGCGAATTTAACGATTGTGGAGATTAAGGACTCAGAAACACAAGTTTTTAAGGATAACTAGATGACCAAGTTGACATTACCACGTGAAAACAAGGTTTGAAATCGGGTTTAAGGATCGATCGGCCGAGGTTATTAACCAGTTATCAAAACAACCTTAGATTAACATCAAAGAACAGATAACACGATGTAATGACCCAACCAACCTTTAAATCGGTTTGAAATCGAAGAAAGAAAATCAGATGATAATGAATTAAGTTCGCTGAGATAATCGAGATTAAGTTCGCTGATATTGAAAGTTATGAACAGTTTGACCTTAAAAATTCTTTATATAGGGTCAGAGATTATACAGGCGAAGTTACGGTTAACTTCGCCTAGGCGAAGTTATTCATAAGTTCGCCTGTTTAACAACATCGCCTATATTTACAAAATCAACCCTTATATTTTGAACATTTTGCAATTAAGTTCTAAAACTTCCCTTTAAGAATTAAATGACACGATCAAGTCCAAGTAACCAAATACAAAATTATAAAACTACCTAAGTACAAGAAACTTTTAAAAATTAAAGTATAAGGGATCAAATTTCAGTCTCGATAGGGACCACTACGTTTTAGAAAAAATCCAAACAGGAATCATACTAATTACGTGACTGTCACATAGATTCGTGTTTAGCTGTATTATGACATAAAGAAACAGGGTGTAAGCAGGTAATATACTTAAGATGGTTTTCATCGTTTCTGTGATACGAGTAAGGTTCAATTAAGCCTCAAAATTTAAGCGGGCAACAACTCAGAGATTATGATGCCTCCTATCTATTCTCAAAGCGTATTTGGCTTTCCCCAAGTCACCCCGAATTGACTTCGACCCTTAGTGTCTGATTAAGTTTGTAATTACTCTTCATCTCCTTCCCGTTCTCTTTCTTACCCCATGATTAAGAAGTCTTGATATGTTGAACTCTAGAATGTTTCAATAACTCATAAGTTTTTTTTTTTTTTTTTTTTTATGATAAACATTTACATAGACTTCAGAGTAGTAACCAACTGCAAGTCCCGAATCTGGATCACTGCAGTTTCTTGAAACGCTATTTTCACGGGAATCAGAACACTTACGGGCTCGTGTATGACTGGGTATTCGCTTTTCTGCCTATCATTCGGAAAGATATATATGAAGACATGCAAAACTCATAAGGAGTTTCCACGTAAAATCAAGTAGATTTAGTTTGTATCACATCTACTTTTACGCACCATAAAAAGTTACCATGACATACAAAGACTGTCCTAAAGCCTTTTAAGCCTAATAACTTCACTAGTTAAGCACACAGAATCAGTATATATATCATTTTCCAAGGTTGGATCAATTTTCTGTTAAACATAGCAAACGAACTTCTTACGAAGTAGCAGACTTGAAAAATAATTTAATTTCCCTGAAAAAAATTTTTAACATTAATCGCCCCGACCAAAACAAAGTCTTCAGGTAAACGGCTATCCCGAAGATCCAATGGATCAGCTGGACCGACCACATACTAGTATGTGTCCTTCTAACTAATTAATATGATCGACTAATTTTAAGCGAAAGAATGAAAACTCATCATAAACCGCCCCGGTCACTTTCAGTCATCTGGTTAATGGCTATCCTCATATTCTACAAGTAGAATTGAGGACCAAACATATCCTAAGACATGTCCTTCAAACTGTGGTAACCGACATATTTTTAAGCGATAGTGACGTTTTTTTTTTTTTTTTTTTTTAATATAACTTGAAAAGCATGGTTACTCAGGATTGATCATCCCATTCAACTCAATAAGGTTTTGAAATCTCGTTTTGTCAAACGCATTAGTATATAAATCAGCGAAATTATCAAGCGTATCCACCTTTTCAAGCACAATCAGTTTCTTCTAAGCACAATCCCGTATAAAATGATGACGTATGTCAATATGTTTAGTTTACTATGCTTCACGGGATTGTTAGTTACTGAGATAGCAGCTGTGTTATCAATGCAAATAGGAGTAAGTAAGAAATTCAGACCATAGTCGCGCAACTGTTGTTGAAACCAAAGAACCTAGGAGCAGCAGTTGGATGCTGCCATGTATTCTGCCTCACAGGTTGAAATGGCGACTGAAGTCTGCTTCTTGCATTGCCACGACACCAATCTGCCACCAAGAAACTGACATCCACCTGTTGTTGATTTCCGACTCTGATTGCACCCTCCATAATCAGAATCTGTGTAAGCGACTAGCTCCAAGTCTCCTCCTCTCGGGTACCACAACCCCAGCTTCGGTTTGCCCTTGAGATACCGCAAGATCCTCTTCACACCCTTCATGTGAGATTCCTTTGGGTTTGCTTGAAAACGAGCACAAAGACAAACAGCAAACATTATATCAGGCCTAGAAGCAGTTAAGTACATTAAAGAACCTATAATAGCCCGATACTGAGTTGGGTCCACATCTGCATCACCGTCTGACTCAGCACCCAATTTGTGATTGACGCAGATTGGAGTGTCGAATGGAGTGCTGTCCTCCATCTTGAAGCGTTTGAGCACATCATGGACATACTTGGTCTGATGAATGAACATCCCATCCTTCTTCTGATCAACCTGCAATCCTAAAAAGAAAGTTAGTTCACCCATAGCACTCATTTCAAACCTCTTTTTCATGACGGCCTCAAAATCTTGACACATGGATACTCTTGATGCAGCAAAGATGATGTCATCCACGTAGACTTGCACTAGCAGGAAGTCGCTTCCATCTCTCGAAGAACAACGTGCTATCTATCTTCCCTCTTTCAAACCCATTTTCAAGCAAGTAATCTGATAAAGTTGAATACCAGGCACGAGGTGCCTGATGTAGTCCATACAATGCCTTGCTTAACTTGTACACGTGATCAGGAAAGTCTGGGTCAGGAAAACCCGGAGGTTGCTCAACATACACTACCTCATCAACTTTCCCATCCAGAAACGCACTCTTCACATCCAACTGAAATACCTTCATCTTCTTATAAGAAGCGAACGCCCAAAACAATCTAATGGCTTCCAACCTTGCGACAGGAGCGAACACTTCATTATAATCAATCCCTTGTTGTTGATTAAAACCTTTAACGACTAGCCTCGCCTTGTTTCTTATGATAATCCCTTTCTCATCTCTCTTGCACTTAAACACCCATTTTGTGCCTATCGCATGCACATGCTTCGGTTTTTCAACCAAAGTCCAAACTTCCATTTTCTTGAATTGAGCCAACTCTTCTTGCATAGCTTCGACCCACGAGCTGTCCTTGAGTGCCATTTGATAATTCTTCGGTTCAATCTGGCTGATAAAGCAGGTGTACAAGCATTCGTTGATTATCCCTGTCTCCTTGATGCTTGTGTAAACACAGGTGTGCTCATTCAAGCTACGTCTTGTTTGTACACCGGAGGACACATCACCAATCACATTCTCCAAAGGGTGATCTTTATGAATTCTCGTGGTCGGAACAGAACCGACATGCAAATTGTCTTCCAAGTTAGAAGAGAGCTCGTCAATGGTTGTTTCATGCTGAGAGTGAAATGGATTGAAAAATTCTTCTTCAGTCGAGGTAGCAGGGGTATCGACAGCATTTGATGAGGAAGGTTGACATTTATCGATCAGCTGTCTTTGCAATAGGTTTTCTTCCTCATCAAGGATCATCTTCGTAGCAACTCTCTCTTCTTCTTCAGCAATATCCAAATACGGTATGTTAAAAGACTTAAAAAGTTTAACATAGTCGAAAAACTCCGCAGGTCCGTTGCTTGGTTTTGGCGGTTGGTAACTTGTGATATCGGTGTTACACACCACCTCAACCTTGCTGGTCGATGTATTGAAGACACGTCTGTTGGGAGTCCCAACAACATAACCGACTAAGATTCCTTCATCGGCTACTTCACCAAATTTAGAATTTGTCTTCAAAATCGAACAAGGGGACCCGAATGGTTCAAGACCACTCAAGTTGGGCTTTCTCCCATGCATAAGCTCATAACACGTTTTACCAAGTCTTTTAACAGTTAAGACTCTATTCAGAACATAACAGGCTGTAGCAACAGCTTCAGCCCAAAACACCACAGGAAGCTTTGAATCAGCCAGCATTGTTCTGGCTCCTTCAATTAATGTTCTGTTCTTCCTTTCAGCCACTCCATTCTGTTGCGGTGTATACGGAGCGCTGTATTGGTGTTCAATCCCTCTCTGAAGGAAAAAGATCTCCATCTCAAAATTCTTGAACTCCGTTCCATTGTCACTCCTGATGAACTTAACCCTTTTATCCATAACGTTCTCAACTTTGGTAATCAAATTCTTCACCATCTGAGCCGTTTCGTCTTTTGATTTCAGGAAATATACCCACGAATATCGTGAGTAGTCATCAGTGATCACCAAGCAATAAGAAGTACCTCCAAGACTTTTTGCATTCACGGGACCGAAGAGATCCATGTGAAGCAATTCTAGGGTACTGGCAATTGAATTGACTTTCTTGGTGAGATGGGATTTCTTGTGCTGCTTTCCCTTCTTGCACGCTATACATTTATCTTCAAAATTGAAATTCTTCAAGGGAACGCCCAGCACAAGTCCATTCCTGACAATGTGGTTCATCTTCCGAAGATGAATGTGCCCCATTCTCCTATGCCACAATTCGGACTCTGATTCACTCGCTTTTGTCATAAGGCATGATTCTGCCGTGGCCATTTCAGTTGATCTCATATCCATAATATATGTATTTCTTTCACGTGGAGCCTTCATCACAATCCACTCCTCTGGTATCTGAAAACCAGGTTTCAACACAATCGCCTCATTCTTTGTAAAATGAACGGTGTACTCCTTATCACAGATCTGCGACACACTCAGCAGATTGTGCTTCAATTCTTCTACAAAGTTAACCTTCTCCAATGTCATCTTTCCGTTTGACACCGTTCCCATTCCAGTAATCTTGCCACCACTTTCACCGGCAAAGCTCACTCTCCCTCCTTGAACAGGTTTCAAATCGTGTAACAAGTATTTGTTACCCGTCATGTGCCGGGAACAGCCGCTATCCACAACCCAAAGATTGTTGGCAGCCCTGTTCAACTGTTCCTGCACAATAAAGCAAAAGATTAGAATTTAGGGACCCAAGACCAATTGGTCTTGGATCTATACATCCCAAATTTTGGCTTTCCAAAGTTAGTATCTCGAAAATTCCTGTAAGTCCTACTAGGATACCTCCTTGAAGATTGATTGAGAGGCCTTCCAAACCTTTGAGAATTGAAAGAATTATAGCTTGTGGTTTGGTTATTAGCAGTGTAAAACTGAGATTTGTTTCTATGAAAACCTGAATTAGTCACATTTTTGAATTTTAAATGGTTTTCATTTTTAGCAGCATGATAATAACTATTAGGCTTATTCTCAGTTTTAGTAGGCCTTACACCTCTAAATCGCTGCTTCAGAGGGCAATTTGCAACAAGATGTCCTAATTGATTACATCTAAAACAACACCTATGCTCAACTTTTTTATCAACCGGTGTTTTAGATGTCGAGGCCTGATTACCGCCCATTCGTCTCACATATAGTGGGACGTACGGGTTTAGTGGAGTATTCTTTTTATTCGTCTTATCTTTCTCTCCACCATTGGGCAATATCACCTCTTCTTTTGCCTTACCAGACTCGGATGACTCATCCGAATCTGACGAGACTGGACTTTGATCAGAAATTTCAACACTTGAAACAGGCGAACTTGTTTCGCCTCTACTAACATTTGGTTCTTTAACAGTTACTTTAATTGACACTGTCTGAGCAACCTCAAAATCAACAGATTTCTGAACACTAGGGTTAAAAGTGTAATTGTGATTGTACGGTGGTGGAACCTCATGATAACCGATTCCTCCCCTCTTGACAGAGGAACCTTGATCACTAACAAGGTGATCAAGAATAGCAGAGGAATTTCTGAACTGCTCCAGTTTTCGATTCAGTTCCACCACTTTCACCTGGTGGTCAGCAATCTGTTTTTCTCTCTCAGCAATTAGTTTGGTCTTTTCTTCCAAAACTTCATAGCTTAAATCAATCACTTCAATTTTTTCAGCAAGTTTTGTTTTTAGACTTTTAACATCTTTTTCACAAGCTTTTATTTTAATTTTATAATTATTTTCTCTTGATTTAATAAAGTGATGAACTTCTTTTAAAGTTTTAAACTCAGCATCCAAACTAACATACTGATCAGTTATGGTTGCTAGTTGCTCAGACAAGTTCTCACATTTTGAACAAGTTGGTTTAGAACATACCTCAGAGAGCTGATCTTTAACATCTGCCATGAAAGCTTTTTCTTCTCCGGTAACCTTCTCACTTTTTTCAGTTTCAACCTTCGCTAAATTTGCCTGCTCAAAAGTTTCTTTAGACAGCAGGTTCCAGTTGTATTCACCATCTTCTCTGGACATCATCGCACTATAATCTTTAGAACCTCCACTTTGCTGTGTAGACCTGCCCTGACTTCGTTCTACACGCTCATTCCTGCATTCCTTTGCAAAGTGACCATTTTGTTGACAATTGTAGCATCTCACCTTTGCCTTGTCAAACCCCGGCTTTCCACCGACAAACTTCCTTCCCGTCTTTCTCATAAACCTTTTTACTCTTCTCACGATCATGGCCATTTGCCATTGTAAATCCATTTCCTCCAGATCATCAGCATCAATCTGGTCATAATCTTCATCCAACATAGCTGGATCAACAACCTTCCCTTGAATGTAGTTCTCATAGGAAGCAATAAAAGAAGCATAGAGACCAAACTGCTCTTCAGCATACTTGACACTCATAGGCATCTTGGAGTAGTTGTTGCTGGGAATACTTGGAGAGCAACTACTCTTGCTTACCTGGGGTTGAGAACCACTCGATCCAGCTACTACATAGCAAACATCCCCATTTGTGTTAACTGACACATGCCCCTCATGTGATGAGTTGGGGCCCGACTCTCCCTTTGTGTAGTAGGCAGCAGATTCAGTCTTCGATCCTGAGCTAGTGTTGACTTTAGCTCCATACATACCTGGATCTTGAACCTGATCCATAGGTGTCTCTTTTCTGACCATGTTAAGCTCAAAGGTTCTGAGCTTGTTGACTGCCGTTTCAAGATCATATGTGGGAAAGTCCTTGTCTTCCCTCATCAGCACAGTGTACATCTCCCATTTTGGTGGGAGAGCATCTAGAAGCTTCTCAACTATTTCTTCTTCTCGGTAGGAAATTGAATAGTTGCTCAATTCAGTCATCAGATGGTAATATCGAGTGATAATATCATCTAAGGATTCATTCTTCAAATACTTGAAGACTGAGAACTGGGTTTTGAGCAATTTTATCTTTGAAGCACGAATTCCTACATTCCCTTCAAATCTGTTTTCAAGAGCTTCCCAAAGCTCTCTTGCTGACGTATACTTTCTGAACGTATGAAGGATCTCTTGAGGAAGAGCCATAGTAATAGCAGCATGAGCCTTGCTCTCGGCCTCATACATCTTTTTCTCTTCTTCTTCCATTTTACTATACTTTTTAATTTGATCACGACCTTCATACTCCATAACTGGTGGAATATAACCATCCTGGATGCATACCCACATCTTCGCATCCTGGTATTTGACGTATTGTATGAACCGATCCTTCCATGCAACGAAATCGGTTCCCTTCAGCAATCTTGGGGCCTTGGTAGCTGACCCTGCTTCAACTTCCATCTTCACTAACTCAGAGATGTTGATCGACGACATCTTTCCCGAAAAGTAAGAAACGTGAAAAATTAATAAATTTTTTTTTTATTAAAGTACTGTAGGCGAAGTTACGGATAACTTCGCTTGAAGTAGACGAAGTTGTAGAGAACTTCGCTGATAACACTGCTGATTAACTTCGCTGATTCTTAACTTCGCTTGAGGTAAGCGAACTTAAGAGGTAGGCGAAGTTGTAGAGAACTTCGCTTGAGTTAGGCGAACTTGAGAAGGTAGGCGAAGTTGTGGATAACTTCGCTTAACCTTATATTTTCGCCGAAACCCTACGCACAGTGACGGCAACTTCGCCTGATGAACACGGAAGATTTGCAGATCTGTAAATCGGATTTTAACGAGGTTTTTGACGGTGTAAAGGCTTGAACACGATGGTAGGAGGTAAGAATGATCAAAAACACAGAAAACACGTCCCGCGAATAGTCGAAACGGGACGATTTCTACACCCGCGTGAATATCCCGAAGCACACAATCGAGCAAACGCTCTGATACCAATTGTAGGTTCCCTGGACGGATCGCACGAGATATATCGGTCTACTCAGGTGCGGAATCCCTACGTAGATCGTTACGAGCGTAGAAAGTAAATCAAACAAACACACACGAATAAACCGAAACACGTTATATATTAATAACTGAACTCACGTGATATGAATCACTGATACAGACTCTCGTCCTCACGTTACAATGAACTCAAACCAGCTTAGATCAACTCGATTAACAACTACAACACTAAGCCGTAACCTAGTATAAATACACGACAACTTCGCCTGATATGTTCAGGCGAAGTTGTCCATAACTTCGCTTGTTCAACAAGTTCGCGTAGGCGAACTTGTTAACAACTTCGCTTAAACAAAAACATAAATAACATTACAGACTCGATTACAGACACTAGACTATGAACTACTGACATTTATGCACCAACAGGAATCATTATAGCATAGTTGGTTGTTCGTTCGTAGGTGGTATTCCGAGTATGCCGGATATACGAATAGACACGGATATTATAACTCCGTGGTACGTAATCGTTTGGTGCTCACGGTGAGTATGTATCGGTTATGCTGACATGCAGAAGGATATTGAAATCAAGTATATTAAACATTAATCTTTGTTGAGAAAGATCTATATGTCAGTTAGTGACAAGGATTATGAAACATATTTAAACGTTAACCAACGTCAGGTTAAGTCCATATGTTATTATACTTGTGGGACATATATACTAGATACTGGTATGTGTAATATGAATGATAATATTTGGTGTGTATGTGTACCTGTTGTTATGATTGAACTGGTAACGAGTTATACGGTGAGATTAGTATTGATTACTGCGTAAGGGATGAGTACGGCAGAATGACATAAAAAGAGTAACTCCAATGATGGATATTGATATGATTCAGTTGATTGCTCAAAGATAGCAGATGATGATACCGAATGTCGTATCACAGATCACTGCTAGTGTTGATGCAAATGTGATCGCAGACTTATAGATCGAACAATCACATGATTATGAATATTTCAATTCTTAGTGTTATTACTAAGAGTGTTAATGTCCCATCGAATACTATTATGACTACAAGTATTAGTTATAAACTAAACATGAATAGTAGTCGTAATGAATTAGATCCGGTATGAAGGATATGTTTATCGGTTGTGTTAAGGGGATTATTAATAGTTTACTGATGGTAAAAGGAGGAATAGATTAGCGAGTGGATAGAAAAGATCGAAATGGTTAAGGATATTGGTAAGAGTCTAGAACATTGTGTAGTGAAATATGCTACAGATATGTTGGTAGATTATGTTGTATCGTGATGGAACACGATGGTACAAAATTATAGTTAGAAAATTATTGCTCAGATGATATGGTCAGGATTTAAAATTCTTGTGCTAGAGCACTTTTATTCGAGTAATTAAACTCAGAGATTGGAAACTGAGCTATGAAAGATAGAAATGTTGTGTGCTGATCACTTAGAACACGCTAATCGTTTGAATGAATTGTCATGTCTGGTAACATGGCTAATTACTCCTGAAATTAAGCGAAGTGAGCGCTATATTGGGAGCTAACTCCATCGATAAGGAGTATAGTCAACCCTGTAAAATATACAACCTTTGGAAGGGTTGTGTCACAAGCCAGCATTGATATAATTGATTCTATGGGAAGCGAAATGGAAGGACGTTAGGTGAAACGTCGAGTGTTAAAGAAGGGAAATGATAAAGGTATAGTGCAAGATAGACTTGTGAATAAGTAGGTATGTCCTACAACCCAGAATTATACTAAGACTAGTTCTGGTGTGAAAACATGAACCGCATAAAGGGTCCTTCCTTAAATGTGGAAAATATAGTTATCGGCAGAAAGAAGAATGTCGGATGATAGTAAGCCACAGGTATGGTAAAGATGGACGTAATGCCCTAATTGTAGAACCAATTGAAGCCATGTGAACCGGCAACCCTAATCCATTCGTGTACAACCACTCCAAACCCAACAACTTCAATAACAATCCATCCAAAGAAATCAAATTATGCCAAACAGTTGTACTTGCTATGAACGTGGCAGTACAGAACGTTCCCAGAGAAATTGCCCAAAGTTGAACCAAGTTGTCGTTGGAAGACGAACCTCATGACAAGCATCAACCTCTGATCAAGCAAGGAGCCGTGCTTTTGTGATTAATCTGAATAAAGCACGTCATGATCTAAAGGTGGTATCAAATATGTTGTAGTTTTAAATCAATAGGCTTCAGTGATATTTTACGGTCGTCGATAGAAGTTAGTTCCTGTTAACCTCCTATCATTTGGTAAGATACCGATTAGTGAAACTATAGAACCCTATACTGTAGAATCGCTAACGGTAAATCCCTAATGGTTAACTAAATTGTTCGGAATTGTCCTATTATTCTGAACGATTAACCTTTCCTTATTGATCTACGACCAGTAAAGTTAAGAAGTTTTGACGTAATAGTTAACATGGATTGGCTAACTTATCATGAAGCTGAAATCAAATATGAAAAGAGGATGATTAGAAGCTCTCTCTCGGACGATGAAGCGATTAGATACAGAGAAAAGTATTTAAAAGAAAACATATAGAGGATGTTTCGGTGATACGTAAATATCCAGAAGTTTTCCCAGAAGAACTTCCTGGATTACCGCCAACCCGACAGGTCGAATTCAGAATAGATTTAATACCCCAAGCTGGCCCTGTTGCTAAAGCATCCTACCGACTTGCACCAACTGAAATGCAAGAATTATTGGATAAGGTTTTATACGATCTGGTTAGTCACCATGGGGTGCACCAGTGTTATTTGGGAAATGAAGGACGGAAGTGTTAGGATATGTATTGATTAGGGAGAATTGAATAAAGGGACGACCAAGAATAGGTATTCACTTCTTCGAAGTAAATGATCTGTTTAACCAACTGCAAGGGGCGATTTATTTTTAGAAAATTGATCTTAGATGTAGTTATCACCAAATGAAAAAAATCCATGAGGAAGACGCTGCAACAACAGCGTTTCGGACTCGCTACGGCCATTACGAGTTCTTAGTTATGCCTTTCGGATTAACAAATGCGCAGGCAGTATTCATGGAACTCATGAACCGAGTCTGTAAACTTTATTTTGACAAATTTGTCATAACATTCATTGATGATATTTTGATATATTCGCAACGTAAAGAAGAGCACGAACGACGGTTAAGGAAAATTGTGGAAGTGTTAAAGCAAGAGGAGTTGTACGCGAAGTTTTCGAAATGTGATTTTGAATAAAGAAGGCATAATCCCTTGGTCATGTTGTAAAGCAACAAGGATTTCACATAGATCCAAATAAGATAGAAACCATTAAAATTGTGCCAAGCGCCGATTTTAAGTCTCCCCGATGGAGACGATGGCTTTGTCGCGTAGTGGGACGCATCGCGTAGAGGGTTAGGATGTGTGTTGACGCAGAATAATAAGGTTATAGCCTATGCTTCTCGACAGTTAAAAGTACACGAGAAAAATTACACTACTCACGACTTAGAACTGGGAGCGGTTATCTTCGCACTTAAAATCTGGAGACGTTATCTCTACAGTACGAAGTGCACCATCTTCACCGATCATAAAAGTTTGCAGCACATATTTGATCAAAAGGAACTGAATATGAGGCAACGAAGATGGGTTGAGTTGTTAAGCGATTATGACTGTGACATCCGTTATAACCCCGGCAAGGCTAACGTCGTAGCCGATGCCTTGAGTAGCAAAGATCGGGTTAAGCCATTGCAAGTGCGAGCGCTGGGGATGATAGTCCAGTCGAACCTCTCGGACCAGATTCGAGTCGCTCAACGTGAGGCGTTGAAAGAGGAACAATTGGAAAAGGAGGGACTTTACGGCAATGAGGAGAATTTCGAACAGCGCGTTGACGAAATTCTCTACTTCAAAATCAGGTTTGGATCCCGACCCTCCATGACCTTCGTGAATTAATCATGGACGAAGCGCATAGATCGAAATATTCCATACATCCGGGATCGGATTAGACTATTGATGATATGAATATCTGAAAGGATTTTATCAATGGCCGAGTGTGGAGAAAGATGCGGTTACGTATGTTGGTGAAAATTTAAGTTGTGCAAGATAAGGCTGCACACCGAAAACCCTAGGGAACGCCGCAACGACAGAAAATTCGCCAATGATAGTGGGAATAAATTACAATGGAATTCAGGACCTAAATTCCCATGATATATCAAAGACACGATGCAATTTGGGTAATCGCGGATCGATTAACCAATCCTCGCATTTCATCCCAATCTATGACGATTACCACGATGAATTCTCGCCCAAATTCATGATGGTGAAATGCTATCTCGTCATGGAGTACCATTTTCAATTATCTCAGATCGAAATAGCATCCTACTTCCATTATTGGAAGGCGGGGAAGGAAGCATCGAGAGCTTGAAGCTTTCTATGGGTGAAGTAATTATCACCAATTTGTTAAATTGAAAATAGGCGTCAATCAAGCCATAAGATTTGAGTTGATTCGAGAAACAACCAATCGGATTTATAATATTTAAGATAAGTTGAAAGCAGCGCGAGATTGGCAAAGGATTTATGCCAACATTCAAAGGAAATCATTGTCACGAGAAGGAGGTGACAAGGCATTTTAAGGCATCACCTTAGAGAGGTGATATGAGGTTTGGCAAAACCGAAAATAGCTACTTAATATATTGAACCTCATGAGACTATCTCCATGATTGGTCATTTAGTTTATCGATTAAAGTACTCCAGGGGCTAAGTACTATACATGATGTTTTGCCATGTATATGGATTGAAAAATACCTAAGCGATGAGGAAACGAAAGTACCAGTAATGGAGGTACTCATAGAAGACATGCCAGATATCATAAATAATTCCGTAGAGTTAGTAGACGGGAAAACTAAACAGTTTGGACATACCAAGCTTTATTGATTAAGATTAAGTGGAATTCACAGCGAGGACCAGATTATACCTGGTAACGCGAGGGTGAATTCTGAAGGAAAAACCCCCCACCTTTCTCTTGGAAGGGGATAGTGGGCGTGTAGAAATTTCGAGGACGAAATTTCATAACGGGGGGAGAATGTAACGATTCCGACGAAAAGCGGTATACCCTAACCGGTAGACAATAGTTACGTCATATTTAATGTCTGGTACATGAATTACCATAGTAATTATACGAGAATACAGGGTTCGTTGTATTGATTGTACGTGAATATATAATTCATCGTATTGATTATGCGATTAATCGATCGATAGTTATTGAAACCCGAACGAATCGAGGGTTCAATTATAGACGATATCTATGATATTTAGTGATGTTACGAAGCATTAATGCTTCGGGATAAGTAAAGTACGGCACAGAAAAAGAATTTCGATTTAATGGTACGTCGGTACATTAAACGAAACCTTCCATACCAAACCGAGCAAGAAATGATCAATCAAGCCGAAAAAGATGCGCGATAATTAATAATATGATGTTTTAAGTTAATAAATGTCATGGTTTAAGTTTTTAAAGTTTTTAAATCGGTTTTATATAAATTTCATTTTTAAGCCGAAAAACGACCGTTTTTGCCTCGTTTTAAGCCGAATTAAACATTTAACCGAAAAACGAACTGAACCAGATTATCCAAAACATTATCCGGATTACGAGAATCCAAATGTGTGGCCTAGAATGGAGAGGTGGGTCCCACCCCACCCCCTAACCAAACCGATCGGAACCTTAAGGGGGTTAAACCCCATTCATTTCTTTTTTTTCATCACAAACAACTTCATGTTCTTCAATTCTTCCACCTTCATGATCTAAAACCGAGACTTTGTAGCAAGAACAACGAGGTAAAGATTGAGTATTTCACGTTTTCATCTTTCTTTCTCGAGTTATTTGCAAGAAAATGAAGTTTCAAAGATGAAAACCGACTCTTGCATGATCAAGTGATGTATACGGGTTATACAAGGGATCTTGGTCCAAGAAAGGTGTCAAACGAACCAAAAACGAATTTTTACGGTTAAATCTTTAGTTTTGGAACAATAACCGAAACTATAGTGTAAGAGGCTTGATCGTGAGTGTAACTTGCTTGGTATTGTGGTATTTTGGTTGTAGTTTCTGTATTTAGTGGTAGATAAGGCGGAAAGACGAGTTTGTAGCTTGTAGTGGCGGAAAACAAAAGGTATATTCGGTTATGTTTGGTTTTGGAGTTTTTGAACAGATTGTTGATGGTTTAGAGTTAGGTCACGAAATATCACAGGGATGATCTACACATGAAAATATGAGTTCTGTGAATTTTTGTTAATTTTTGGACAAAGGATGAATATTTGGTGAATTTAATGCTCGGTTTTGGCCAAAATTGGTGAAAAATAGTTAAATATCATGAAAAATTCTGGAAATTTGCAGATAAGCTTTTTATAACATGTCTAAGTCACACACAAAATTTTAGGTCAGTTGGAGAAGTCTAAGTAGGCTTTTCGGTTAAACGAGTTCTAGGGTTTTCTAGCTCGGTTTTAGTGAAAATGGCATGTAAAAAAAGATTTTGGTTCTGGAAAAATTACAGGGGACTATTTGGATGGTAGGGGTCATCCAGGAAAAATTTGGGATTTTTCTAAGATCGTTTGGTATTTACGACATATTTAGTGTTTAAATGGTGTTTAAAAATAGATAAATAAATTTTAAATATAAAAATTAATTATGGAAATATTTTTATAAAATTCTCCACTGTCAAAAAGTGATTTGCGCAAAATTTCAAGATCCGGGATTAAACGGATAATTATTTGTGCAAAAACAAGCTTTTAAAGTTTAAAACGCGTAAACCGGTAAAGTTCGCTTAAGCGAGCTGACCGGTGTATAAAAACCCTAAAAATGAACTATTTTCATATAATTGAGTTAAACAAGTAAAAATAAATCATCCGAAAATAATTCGGATAATTTAGGTAATTTTTATCCGATAAAACAGTTTCCGGTGCACTAAGACGGAAACGGGTCCCACGGCCAATCGGGACGTCTAAACCGAGCTCTAACTTCACAACTTTAACTAAATTATCAGTCAACAACTATTTTCGGGTCGTGTGTGACCAAACTCATTTTTGAAACGTAAAAACGGATAACCGTGCTAGGCACGCAAAACGGGAAAAACGATAAATAATAATTTTGACCATTGAACTTTAAACGAAATCACAATCTGAGTCCGGAGAAGTGTTCTGGGTTAACATTGCCCCCGGAACGGGCACAGTACTGGGTTAACAGTGTCCCCAGATGTACCGGTTGATACGGTTAAAGGTTATATAAACAATAATTGTATAATAACGATCGTAGGGATCATATTACAGATTGGACGTGTTAACTGTTAATGATTGTTGTTACCTGCTTGCATGTGCTAAGGTGAGTTTCACGAACCCCTTTTTCTGAATTATTTTCGAATATTTTATCGGGGCGGAAGCATGTTACTACTGAAATGTTTAAGTACATACCGAACGCATGGATTTGCGTGGATTTATATATTTTTTTATTGTACGGGAATCGTGCGGAAATGTACTAAGATGGTAATTGTCTGAGTTGCTAACATTCTAAGGCCCCGGAACACGAGTGATTAACTGAAAGCCGGTAGAGTGTGGGTAGTACTATAGGTCTGACAAACCCAACTGGTCCGGCATGGATTTGCTGATGTTTCCCAGCCAGTTGCACATGTCTATTTTGTTGTTATTTATTTTGCTATGCAATGTTAGACATAGCGGTTTGGGGCAGGTCCGTGGGCGGAGGATATGCCACGGGTCCGTGGGCGGGGGATATGCCACGGGGGTTGTGTGTGATAGTCAGAGGTTTCACTTGTGGGCCCAGCATAATTACATCGATAATATTATCTTATGATATGGATTTATCATGGTTTACTCAAATTGTGAAACTCACCAACTATTCGTAGTTGACCCGTTTTCTCACATGCTTTTCAGGTACAATTAAGATGAAGTGATTGTTTACGTGCTAAGTGCTTGATGTGTGTAAGATTTACGTGCGGGATGTTAGGATACATTATAATAAATAGAATTATGTATCGTATTATATGATGTGTGTATCACCTAGACGGTAATGAAATATGAGATAATGTAATTTGAAGTATATTAATGTATTCAGTTTTCTTTATAAACAATGTGGTTGATATCAGAGGTGTCTGTCGCATCCCGTTTACGTTTCCGCTGCGGTTACGGGGTGTTTCATCAGGTTGATCCCCAAACAAAAGTACATCTTTGATAATGGCTTAAGTAACAGTAACTGGCTTCGATTGTATTTTGGAGTTGATAGAAATAACTCCATCTGCCCCTTGAGAATTGATCTTTGCATTGTTCCAGAAGTCAGTAACCATCTTCTTGCAAATGACAGGATTTTCCCGAAGAGCATGAGAAATCTTGCAAGTATTGAGTCCGACTATCATCGACTTGAATTCTTTGTGAGCCAATGGTGGATCATACAGATGGCTAGCTATATTATGAGTATCCACAAACTTTAATGGATTCTGATCGGCCATTTCTGCACCAAACGAGTCAAATTAGACAACTAATAAATCAATATTACAGTGTTTAACATTGGTCCATGATTAATAAATAACTTGGGCCTTAAGATTGAAACAGGCCCAAAGAAAGCTTATATGAAAGCCCAAGAATGAATTGAATGGTCCAACTGTGGGTGTTAAGTTCATCTGGAGGGATCTCGGTCAACAAGGAAGGTTCTCGGTCAAAGAACGAAAATAAAAAATCAAAGAAAGTAACTGAGAACTTGAGTTTTCGGTCAATATGAAACCGAGAACATGGGTTTTCGGTCAGTCTTGACCGAGAACGAGTGTTTTCTGTCAAGACAGGGTGTTCTCGGTCAACATAAGTCAACCGAGAACTCTTGACAGCTGGAGACAGAAAACCTCTTGGTTTCCACTTTGGGAAACGTGTAGTCACCATCATCCCACCGATATCCCTAAACCTCCATTAAAACCTGCAACATATTCATTAAACTCAACCGAAAACCTCAAATCAAAGCTAATACATCCATCAAAATCCTAATTACTCATAACACCAATGGTCGATCCATCAAACCATCCGTTAAAAATAGTTTATGGCAACACCAATATAAGCCTCAGTGACATGAAAATCTCATGTAACCTAGTCCAGTACCTGCTAGTCACCAAACAAACTTGAAGCTTTGATTAGTGGAAAAAAATGTTGATCTCGGCAAGGAATATTACAAAGGAGGATCTTGTCTAAGATAATTGAGGGGTTTGTAATTGGTAAAATAATAAAAGTGAAGAAAAGAGACCCTTAAGATATTTATATCAAACTCAGCGGGTCGAAAACCTTTTATGGGCTCAAACTAAGCCGAAAACCAAAAGACAACTCAACTGGGCTCATGACCCATTAAAAGTGATCCAAATCTTTGAAAGCCCAAGTTTAAGAAAAACACAATTTACACAAACGTTTCTAGGAGAGTAATTTCGAAGAAAGGCAATATTAGCCAAGACAAGATAAAATAAAATAAGATAAAATCAAATAAAACAGAAATAAATTATTCACACACAAGTAAGACAACTCCCTTTATTTTAACGTCGGGATCAAATTTCAGTTCTTCGTAAAGTTGTCGCCCTTTTTATGAAAAGATCCGAACATGGAATCATATCGTTTAAGAGGCTATCACAAGGATTCATCTTCAGCGTTATTATGACATTAAGAGACAGATTGATAGCGTGTATCCCATACTTAGCATGATATTTCATCGCATCGGTGATATGATTAAGGTTCAGTTAGGCATAAAGCTTAGATGGACATCACTCATGGACCTTTGATGCCTCCTATCTCTTCTCAAAGCGTATTTGGCTTTCCCCAGATCACCCCAATTTGACTCTAACCCCCTAGTGCTTGATCAAAATAATTTTACACAAAGTAGGCTTAGTTTTAAGGTTGAACGTTGGACTTATTGCCAGTAAACTGACAAGCCTTTCATTCGAGACATGACAGGACTTACTTGTGTGCCCCCATCTCTGTAGTTCTAGTTTGACCATTTAAGCCTTGATAATGAGATAACTTTAATAGACATAAATGACTTCAATCACAATTTTTTTAATAGTAATAATAATAATAATAGCAATAGCTTGACTATACAATATTTTTGGTGATCAAGACACTAACGGGCTCGTGTATGACTGGGTAATTGCTTTTCTGCCTATCATTCGGAGAGATGTATCTAGAGACATGCACCTGTCTTCAAAATGACTCTCCACATTAAGTTTAGCAAATTTAGTTTATATCAACTCTTACGCATCGTGGAAAGTACCATATACATCAATGACTGTTCTATAGCCTTTTATGCTTAATAACTTCACCCGTTAGGCACATATAAACAATTTATTTATCACTTTCCAAAGGTTGGATCAATTTCTATTTGAAAATATTTTAAAGCTTCTAAAAAGTTGTTAACTGAATAGTAATATCACTTCCCAGAGAGTTAAGTAAAACACACGTGTTAAGCATTCAGTCACCCCGGTCACTTTAAGCCTTCAGGTTAATGGCTATCCATTGTAACCACAAGTGGTTAACCGGACCAAACATGCATGAAAATACATGTCCTTCCAACTCAGAGTTACCGACGTAATTTTAAGTGAAGAACACGAAACACAAAAACATATCATAATCGCCCCGGGTGCTTTCAGTCGTTAGGTAAATGGCTATCCTTTGAAACTACAAGTAGAACACCGGACCAACCATATAAAAGTATATGTCCTTCAAACTTGAGAAACAGACATAATTTTAAGCGAAAATGAATCTTGAAAAACTAAAAACTTTTATTTATTTATTTTTTTTATAAAATAAAGACAACGCACACACACTGTTTTTGTCTTTTTGATTTTTCAAATAAAGACAACGCACGCACACTGTTTTGTCTTTTTGATTTTTCTCCCCCTAAATTTGTGCAAAAACTAAACAAAAATGTACAAATTTATCCCTAAAAAGACTCAATCCTCGAAACGAAGTATTTTAAGAAAACTCACAAGCACATTAAATTTTGCTGTTCCGACCGGTTTTGTAAATAAGTCCGCCACGTTGTTGTCGGTGTGGACTTGTTCAAGATGAATCAATTTTCGATCGAAGCAGTCACGAATAAAGTGAATTTTAATATCGATGTGCTTGGTTTTAGAATGCTGGACTGGATTTTTCACAATGGCAATGGCCGCATCATTATCATAGAAAATAGGGGTGTCAAGAAATTCCAAACCGTAATCCAGCAACTGGTTTTGCATCCAGATAACCTTAGAGCAGCAAGCAGATGCGGCAACATATTCTGCTTCGGCCGTCGAGGTGGACACTGTTTGTTGTTTCTTACACTACCATGAATGTGCCGATCTCCGAGAAACTGGCAACCGGCTAACGTGGATTTCCTGTCAATGTCAACTCCACCATAATTGCTATCAGCAAAAGCATAAAGATCAAATTCTGATTGTTTGGGATACCAAAGACCTAACTTCGGTTGTCCCTTCAGATATCTAAAAATACGTTTAACAGCAATTAAATGAGAGAGTTTAGGATTAGCCTGGAAGCGAGCACATTGGCAGACTGCGAACATTATGTCGGGACGGCTAGTTGTAAGGTACATTAGAGACCCGATCATCGATCGATAGTATGCTTGATCTACGGGACTCCCTTCAGGATCAGATGACAATAGCGGTCTTTCTGCCATTGGAGTATTAGCACTCTTGGAATCTTGAAGCTCAAACTTAGCCAGCATATCTTCAACATACTTTCCTTGATGTAACAGAATTCCCGTCGGACTTTGGCGAACCTGTAAACCCAGAAATGTTGTCATTTCACCCAACGAGCTCATTTCAAATCTTTTCTTCATAACACCTTCAAATTCTTTGCACAAGTTAGCACTAGTGGAACCGAAGATGATGTCATCAACATAAATCTGGACCAGAATCAAATCCTTTCCGACAGTTTTCCGAAACAAAGTTTGATCAATCGTTCCCCGCTTGTAGCCGTGGTAAAGTAGGTGCGCGGTCAGTGTGGCATACCACGCCCGTGGAGCCTGATGTAACCCGTATAGAGCCTTGTCCAACTTGTAAACATGATTTGGTTTCTTAGAGTCAATGAAACCCGGTGGCTGATCAATATAAATTTCTTCTTTGACCTCACCATACAAAAACGCTGTTTTAACATCCATCTGATATACTGTGAAACCCATATATGACGCATATCCCAGAAAAAATCCTAATTGCCTCGAGTCTAGCCACTGGAGCATAGACTTCTGTGTAATCTAACCCTTCTACCTGGCGAAACCCGCGAACTACCAGTCGAGCCTTCCGCGAACTACCAGTCGAGCCTTATTACGAACAATAACCCCGGTGTCATCTTGCTTGTTTCTAAATACCCATCTTGTATCAAGAGCTTTCTTTCCTTCCGGCAGTTTAACCAATCTCCATACCTTCAACTTATCAAACTGATTCAGATCTTCATGCATGGCGTCAACCCAACTAGGTTCTTGAAGTGCCATTTCAACATTCTTTGGCTCGATTTGAGATATGAAACAGGAAAACATACAACTGTTTATGTGTCCGGTCTAAATTCCGGTGGACACACCTGCTTTAATGGGACCTATGATGTTTTCAATCGGATGATTCTTTTGGATTCTTGACGGAATTACCTGATCAGTTGAAGAGTTGTTACGTTCTCCCCAGAATCAGCGAGGGGGTCTTTCCATCCAGATGTTGCTGTACTGTGAGAGTACGAGGTGCCGGCAACGTATTCATCTGGAATGCGTCGGGAAACAGAGTGCTCCCAAATATCTGACGAACGGAACTCTCCCCCTCAACATTTGCAGTATTCTCAGACAAGATTGGTGAACCATTGGTCTCTGAAGTTTGTATTGGTTGATTATCTGAAGTGGTCGAAGCACTAGTCAGCTTAATAACCTCATCATACAGTAACGGAGAAATATGAGATAGTGATTGAGAACTGCCTTGTGTAACCTTCACTATGGAACCACCTTGAGAGTCTGTGTTGATGACTGGAAATACATTGAAAGGCTTGAAGAATTCATTGTAGTCGAATAACCAATCGGGACCAACACGGGCGTCAGTCTCATTTTCTTCTAACCAACGAACTTCATAAGATTCTATAATCTGTTTAGTGGATTTGTTGTAAACCCTGTAAGCTGTATTTCCCGCATATCCAACGAAGTAACACTCATCTGCTGCTGATCCAAACTTTGGAGTAGTTTCTAGATTTAGCAACGTGCACGGACACCCAGAAGCTCTGAAATGTGCGACAGTGGGTTGATGACCATAAACAATCTCATACGGAGTCTTCATCTTGGACTTGTTGATAATCACCCAATTCTGAACATAACAAGCTGTATTTATCGCTTCTGCCCAGAAAAACAGTGGCAGTTTAGAGTCACATAACATCGTTCTTGCTGCCTCAATTAGAGTTCTGTTTCTTCTTTCAGTGACACCGTTTTGTTGCGGTGTCCTTGGAGTGCTATATTGACGAAGCACCCCCTTTTCTGAGCAAAAATGATTCAGAACTGCATTCTTGAATTCCGTTCCATTATCACACCGAATTCCTTTCAGCTTTAAGTTCAGTTGATTCTCCATTAACACCACAAACTTCTTGATCAGATCTGCAGTTTCACTCTTATTTGACAAGAAAAATACCCTGGTAAAACGTGAGTATTCATCAGTAATAACAAGACAGTAAGAGCTATGAGACAAACTTAGGACATGGACGGGCCCAAAGATGTCCATATGAAGTAACTGAAAAACTGATGAGATGGTATTAATTAACTTAGGCTTGTGAGTTTTTCTATGATGTTTACCCAGAGCACAAGCAACACATTTTTCAACAGTCACAAAATCCTTGATTGGTAAGCCACGCACTAAATTGTTTTTAGCAAGACGATTTAGATTTTTTGTATTAGCATGACCAAGCCGACGATGCCAAAGCATCGCATTATGTTCTGACACTTTTGAAAACAAGCAGGTTATTTCGTCAGGAACATTTTTATTCATGTCGATCACATAAGCATTGTCTTTTCGTTGTGATCGAACAAGAATCCATTCTTCTGGTATGATTATACCAGGTTTCAGAATTAAGCACTTCTTTTTAGTAAAATGAGTTGAAAAATCTTTGTCACAAATTTACGACACGCTTAAAAGACTGTGCTTCAATTCTGGAACAAAATTAGCATTTTCAAACTTCAACACACCGTTACCTACAGTACCCTTTTGAGTGATCTTTCCCTTTTCTCCTCCCGCAAAGGACACATACCCACCATTAAATGTTTGAATTTCGTGTAGTTGGGCGATGTCTCCTGTCATGTGCCTGGAACAGCCACTATCAACATACCAAGATCTGATGATATTCCTCCATAGCTGTCCCTACACGAGACGCGGGATTAGTTAGTTTTTGGTACCCAGTCCATAATTACACTGGGTGACCCTGATTTGTCTACAGTTGTCACGGATTGCCATGACATATCCTTTTGATCCTCAAAAATAGATTTTGTCAACTCTTTGGCCAGAGATTTAGGCAACCATCTATGTCTGTGAGACTTGGAGTTATATGTACGAATGGTTGTCGTAACCTCCGGTGATTTGGACGTGGGAGGAGACGAATCTGCCTATTTCTCCAGTTTGGATTTAACCTTATTTTTTATGTTAGAATTTGACTTTGAGACATCCTTTCTGACTATTCTTTTGTATCTGTTTGGTTTGGTCTGATAAAGACTAAACCTGCCAGACTTATTTCGATTCCAATCATCGTCAAAGAAACTAGCTGGACAATGCCTGAATTCTTGTCTGCACGGGTTTTGAGGCATATAAGGCATATTCCTTTGATAAAATCCATAGTAGGGAATGTACGAACGATGTGGACAGTTTCTGGCAATATGACCAGGAGTGCCACAGTTAAAACATGTCTGACTTTTTATGAAAAATTCATTCTGGGCAACTCCTTGCCTGGACTGGTTGTGTGGACCAGTTTGTTTAAATTTACAAGAATTCATGTTCCCCTTTTTGAACTTATCACCTTGTTTGTCATTAGAGCATCCCTCCTTGACAAACTTGGGTGCAACATATTTTTCTGATGTTGTTGAATTTTTAGAAATTTTGTTTGTACTTGAATTTAAAGTTTCAACCGAATCAACCACACAAGTATCCTTGCTCTTTAAAACAGAGCCCACACAAACAGTCCGAATAACAGAATTCAAAACAAGAGGTTCTAAAGAAACATTAGAGACAAAATTATTATCAAAATCAAAGCTAGGGTCGTCATCCTCATCAGTCCATTCCTTCACAGTTACTTTTTCTGCACATGAAGTAGACACATTAGAAGCGTTCATACTTGAGGTGGATGGACCAGTATTCGCAGAGCCGGTCCCATCACCCTTATCTTGTTTACCATATTTCATGTCCTTTATATTTTCTTCCTGTTCTTTAATAACAGGAGTGGGGACATAATTGTGGTTGTATGGTGGGGGACTTGACTGAACCCTATCCTTTCACCTTCATTTTCTTTCCACCATGGTTGATTTTCAATCATTGAGTTGACAACTTTACTAGACCCATCGAATTTCTTAAAATTAAGTTCAGCCTTTTCAAACTTGCTAGTTAAACTTATAATTTTAGACTTAGAGGCTTCCAATTTAGCAGTCAACTCAGCAATTTCCTGTTTGGCATCTAGATGGTGACAACTTTTTATGCTAAAATCAGACTTAAGCTTTTTAATGTCTTTGTTAAGAGATTCTATTTTGTCTAGAAAACTCTTTTCATTTTTCTTAAGTTTAAAATTTTCTGATTTTATTCTTTCCATATCTCTGATTAGACTATCATTATGAAGTTTATACATTTCTATCTTCTCACCACAATTTAAAGAACATGGTTGAAAACGTACCTCAGATGAATCCGGAGAAGTGAACGCCATGTATGCAAACTGGAGCTCCTTGACCTTCTCCTCAGCAGTGTTTTCCTCATCAGATTCCTCAACTGTTGCAAAATTAGCATTTTGATTTCCAATGTTTAGCGCAACCATCTAACCTTCCCATGAGAACGTTTGATCAACCATACCTCTTTCACCATTACCAGAACTACCTCCAGCTTCACCCCGAGCATTCCCAACTGGAACCAAGGCCCTTTTCGTATTCCCATCCTTAGCTGGATTAGTGCATTCACGAGCAAAATGACCCGGCTCGTGACAATTGTAGCACCTGAGAGTTTCTTTGTTAAAACCCACCTTTTGATTATTTGGCATGTTCCAGTTATTTCTACTCGTCCTCTTGGTAAACTTCTTTGCACGGAAAACTGCCTTGGCAATTTGCCATGAGATGTCCATTTCTTCAACATCATCGGGATGAATTTGATCTAATTCAGCAGTAACCACCGGTTGAACCAAGTCTCCGGCCAGAAAAGCATGATAGCAATTCATAAAACCCGCCATTAGAGCGATGTTCTCTTGAGTTTCTTTAGGTATGGAGGGAATCTAGTTGGGGTTTAGACTAGAAGTGGTTTTAACAAAATCATTTGTAGACTGAGCAAATTTGGTGAAAAATACTAGAGCTGGATTAGGTGAATTTGATGATGATTGGTCAAGGGTGGATGAAAACATCTGAAAGTTTCCCTGTGGTGGTTGTTGAGTAGGTTTGAACAGTGAAAAACTATCTTGAAATATGAGGGCACTGTTAGAAGCAACGTTATAACCAGCAGCACTATAAGAACTCGCATGATTTATTGCCCGTTGTTTATCATCCATATCGCATGCTTTAATGGTGGAAATCATTTCAGTCATGCTCATTCTATTAAGATCTTTGGTCTTTTTGATAACTGCAACATTCATGTCCCAATTTTTCGGCAGAGAGTTTACTAACTTGTTAATTTATGAGGTTTGGAGAAAAATCCCAGCAGTTCTCATTTCAGTTACAAGGGATATAAACCTCTGAAGTTGAGATTCCAATGTCTCTCCCAGAACATGATTGAACATATTAAACTTTTTTCGCAACAAATCTTGGCGACTTCTTTTCATATCCTCATTACCCTCATAAACTTCTATCAGTGCGGCCCACAACTCCTTAGCTGATTGGAACTCTCTAAACTGGAGAGCAATCTCGGGTGAGAGTGCCATAGTCAGAGTTGATAAAGCTTTCTCATCTTCTTCAACTTTTGCAAAGTCATCATCATCATATAGAGCAACTGGTTTCACAAAAACCTCAGTTGAACCATCCCTTTGATAGGTGATCCTTGAGGTCCCCTAACAATACTTTTCCAAATCTTTGAATCTTTCATTTTGGCATAATGTTAGAAACGGAATTTCCACTCACTAAACCCCTCGTGGGATAATAAATGAGGTATGCGAGTAGCAGTGCCCATGATGGAATCAAGTTCTTGGTGAAGTGGAAGATTTGGTTGAATTGCTGCCATTAGTTAATTGTGCCATTTCAAATTTGTTACTGATTGATTTTAAGTCCAATTAAGATTAAGTCCAAAACCAAGTCCAAAAATAACAAGCCCAAATCAACAGACTGGGCAGAGTATAATTTGAATTGAATTAACCGAGAACGCTGGTGACCGAGAACAACCGAAAACTCTGAGCGTTGACCAACCTTTACCGAGAACCACCAATCTTTGATCGAGAACCACCCTTTGGCCGAGAACACCTGTTGACCGAAAATAGATGTTGACCGAGTACCACTCTTGGCCGAGAACACTTTGACCGAAAACAACCAGTAGCCGAAAACCAAGTGTGACCGAGATCAAAGACAAACCAAGTGTGGCCGAGAACTCTATTTTCCAGCCGAGAGCACCGAGAAAATGTTTGACCAGTGGATTTTGGCAACAACTTAATCCCTATTTTAGTGGGATTCAAACTGTTTCCAAAGATAGGTCAATATTTGGCCAAAATATCACCTATTGTTCTTCTCTAATCACATACTCACCGGAAACAACAGGAACTACCCAACCTTGATATTTTGAATCCGTTGATATCAAAATAACGAGCCTGAATTCGTCAAAGGCTCTGATACCAATTGTAAATCCCGAATCTGGATCACTACAATACGATATCAACTAAACAAGTATTGGTGCGGAAAACCAACACTCGGTGATTCAAGAACACGAATAACACAGTAAAAGTAACACAGAGTTTGCTTCAAAACACACGTATATTATTGGATACGTCGGGTGCTTAAGCACTTACAATACTTGATCATAATACTAGGAATCAACAACATTTAACCCTATACATAACAAGACTATATATAGGCATAACAAACCAATCAAGCCAGCCCAAACACCAAAAGCCCACCGAGAACACATAAGTGTTCTCGGTTTACATACACACCCAAAAACCCAAGCCCAACTAACTAGAACTAAGTACAAATCAAGCTCAAACCACAAAACTATGCCCAACACTCGCAAATATGGGTCAAATGCATGAGAAGTCTCCATTTAGAAATCAAGCAATCTGGTGGCTCTAGAGAATGGGGGGGGACAACCTGAGAGTGACACGTAGGATTTCATGATAGACAATTATAGATAGTTAGATATATATATATATATATATATATATATTATAAAATTGACCATCTTTTCTAATTTTAAGTTTTTACCATACAAATTGAAGTTATAGCAAACATGATACAAAACATCCAACAGGAATCGGAATTGGAGTGATGCAAGTTATTAACAACTTAGGGATGTTTGGGTTATTAGCTTATCATTAAAAAAAACTAAAACACTATCTTTCTGTAATAATTAAAGGTAGATTGGTTTTAAATAATCACAATTGTTATCCTTTAGTCATTGCGAGTATTAACTAACGAAATAGCTAGTGATAGTCCCACATTTTAACAAGTTTGCTTCCAACAATCCACGACTAACGGATGCGTAACTCTGTTAGTCTCCATACGCTGGAAAAACGTTTTATTTTCGAAAAACTCAACCTGGATACAACCACCACTTGAACACCACTAACCATCACCGTTTATTGACAACCACCACCTGAACACCACCACCGCCACTTGAACACCACAATTGACCACCACGACCGGCACACCACGATCACCGATGACCACCAATATCTGAGCACCACCTGAAAAGGAGTTTTCTGGCGACTACCACCTAGGTTCCATCGACTTCAATAATTGTGGTTTTACAAAAAATAGGTTCCTAAAGGTCCGATTTAAGGTCTCAAAGATGTTTGAGACGAAAAGGTTGAGTTTTCCGATGAAAAAGAAGTTTTCTGGTTGAAAACGTTTTTACGGCGACTGGAGACTAACGGAGTTACGATTACATTAGTCGTGGATTATTGGAAGCGAACATGTTAAATTGTGGGGCTGTAACTAGCCATTTCGATAGTTGAGACCGACAGTGACCAGGGGCGGATATACGGTTGAAATGGTTGGTTCCTCGGAACCACCCGAGTTCCGAAATAATAGTGTATTTATGTATAGAAAATAATAAAGAAACCACCCTATAAATTAGAAAGGAACCACCTTATAAGCATATGAATCTCTTGTTCGGCTGGACGGCTGGTAACATGTTGGTTTTGTGACCCGGAGGTCACAGGTTCGATTCTGGATTTTGACTTTGTTTTTTATTTTTTTTAATTTACTAATTTACCCTAACATCAGTTAGGGTTTCATCATAACATAACCAGCCACACCACACAGCGCCTCTCTGCAGCCCCAGCTCCAGCCCTCACCCTCTTAGACTCTTCAGACTTCAAACCTACCGCCGGCGCCTCTACGACGTCCCCGTCATTCCGCTGGTGCATCTCCGCCGTCCCCGTCAGTAGGGTTGTTCTTCGGGTTCGTTTTTCGGATTTCGGGTTTTTTGGGTCGGGTTATTCGGGTTTCAAAGTTTTAAATCTTGACCCGAAACCCAACCCAAATCTCTCACGGTTTTTTCGGGTTCGGGTAATTCGGGTTGGTTAATCGGGTTTCGAGTATCCGAGAAACAAAACAAAAAACAAAAATAAAATAAAAAAACTATAATGTTAAAACTAAAACAAAATTATTCTTTGCTCGTTAACAAATAATCAAATAAAAAACCAACATAACTTGATAAAACAATCCAAAAAAAGAGTAAAATTAACGGGAACCATAATCGTCTTTAATCGGGCGTGATTTGGTTGCTATCAGTAATAAACAGAAAACATAAATTAACAATAAATAATCAATCTTTAATAGTTGTAATGACAATAATCGATTAGGACCAGATTCTGATAATGTTAGTGGCTAAGACTAAGCCAATTATACCTAAAAATATATTTAATTTCAAAATTAAAAGTTTATTCGGGTTATTCGGGTTGATCCGAAACTTATAAATCAAACCCGAGAATCAACCCGAATTACTTCGGTTTGGGTTCGGGTTAGCCTTTTCTCGGGTTCGGGTTTTTCAGGTCGGGTTAGTCCGGGTTCGGGTACGTGTTTTTTCGGGTTGGGTTTCGGGTTTCGGGTAAAAGTGACAGCCCTACCCGTCAGTCAGTCCGACCCTCGAATCCTCCCACTTTGAACTTTGAAGGTAAGTTTACATTCATTGTTAAATGTTAATTGTTCTTGACTTTTTGTTAAATGTTAATTGTTCTTGATTGTTAACTACTTGATTGTTAAGTTATTTGTTAAATTTAGTTTTAATTTGTTAGATTGTTGGTTTTAATTTGTTAGTTTCTTAGTTTTAAATTTGTTAGTTTGTAATTGTTGATTTGTAGGTATTTTGAATATGAAGAGATAGTTTTAAAGTGAACTATCGAACATTGGATCATCATCTTAAAGTTAGGGTTGCAACGGCAAGTGTTGAAAGATGTTCTTCAATGAAGAATGTGAAAACGGATTTGCGTAATAGGATGAGTGATGAATAAATGAACGTTTATTGCATTTGTTACATTGAAATAGAATTCCTACAACAAGTTTCGGTTAAAGAAGTAATGCAACGATTTCAAAAGATGAAGACTCGTAAAGAACAACTATAAGTATTTTTTTTATTTCGTAAAGACTATTGTATTGACATTATGTGTTTTTTTAATTTCTAATGACGGTGTCTCTTTTATTATTTTATCGTATTTTTATTACGTAATGAACTTTTCCCGAACCATCGAACCGACCCAAAATTTTTTATACCCGACTCTATGAAATTGAAACATCTAAAAGTAGTGCACCACCCGAAAAAAATTTCTGAATCCGCCACTGTATATATTGTCTAGGGTAAGACAGTTTTGGGCAGATTTATAAAGGTCATTTAGATAGCATATGACAGAAGATTTACATTTTCAAATTCATGCATTCTAATAATAGTAATTATTGTTATTGTGAATGATGAAACAAAGTTCGCTATAGCCTTTTGTAAAAATTCAAATTGTTTGTTTATCAAACCTACTTTTAAAAATTTAGTTAATTCACAACGTTATATTTCAAAAGAAGTTGAATTCAAATTGAAATATAACCACTAAACAATATTCTTATACGGGTATTTATATTTCGCTGTTCAATTATTATATGGCGGTACCAAACCAAGGTTGTACTTTCATAATCGGTGTAGGTTTTCAATTTGTGTTTTCAGACATTTTCGGTTTTGATATTCTAGTTTAATTTCGGTCTCAAAAATGTATTTAATACTAATAAACAATAAAAAAGAAAACTTAAATTCCCATGATTATAAGTTATAACTTCCAACATAATATATACTCTAATCACACTTTCACTCCATCAATCAGACGTAAAGATTTCAGTATGACTTCAAATTCATTTATAACCTTCACATCCACACCATTTCTTATTGGCTGCGCAAAGAACAACCAACCAGTCGCAAGCAAAAACACCGCCTCAATCAGCCCCGACACTATCCTATGTAACCGAAACCTGTCGTTAACCGCCTTCTTGACCACCACCTCAACAGCCACACCTACCCCTTGTAGGACAAAAAACCACGTCACCTCCCACGTAGGCAAAACACGCATCAAATAATAAAACATCAACTCGTGCATTAGCCCGGACACCACAAAAGTCATAATAATAGCCAGCTCCTGGCTCCATAACCGACCGAAAGTCATAATAATAGCCAGGAAAGGTTCATTGAACTGTGGTTCGATTTCAAACCCGAACTTGAGGAAATATTTAGCGAAATAAGCAGTGAGGGCAAACCCTAACTTGAAACCGATTTGCATGTGTGTAAAGTAGAGAACTAATATCAGAGTCCAGTGAAGGTTATCTTTGTAGTGATATATATCTATGATCACCGTGAGAATTGCAGCTTTAAGCATTAACATAATCGGTTTATGTGAAGGAAGTGGATTTGGGATTCTGTTTTTACTTTGTTTAATATTGATGGGAAGCAAAGCAATGCAGATGAAAGTGAGGAGTGGTAACTGCGGTGTAGCAGATAAAGGGCCTCGATTGAAGGTGAAGAGTAACAGCTTGAAGTTACCGAGCCATACGAGGAAGAAGAACGCGGGGAAGGCGAGATGGACGGTGGAGATTTGTAGGGGAAGGATGGAAAAGACAGTGATGATGGGGAGAAGAGATACAAGCCTTGGAAGGCTATTAGAGATCCGAGCGGGAATCAAGTAGCAGTAGCAGATGGAGGAGATGGTGAGAAAGCATACTTTGATGATGGTTTTGAGTTCTTGGCAATCTTCCATTTTTCCTTGGTGGAAAATATTCATGCATGCATGTCCTTTTAAATAGGCTACATGTAGTAGCAACTGTAGTCAGTTTGCATTGTAAAATAAGTAGTTCTAGTGGGAAAATACCAAAAAAAGACATTTTCTAGATATTCCTTTTTGCCAATCAAAGTCATAATAAAGTACAATCTTAACGGGACCGCTAAAACATATATGTCAATGTTTATAATGAGGTGCAATCAATGTTTATAATGAGGTGTCAATGTGTGTATGTCAGTGTTTACGGAAGCGTTATGAAACTGAACCACAAGAAATTGGTGTTTGGTATCTTTACAACGACGCGAGTAAACACATGACAAAATAACTGATGTTACTTTTCTAAACAAAATGAGCGGTATAACATGGAAGGTAAAATCGGTGACTTTCATATGTTATGTTGATATACATGACAAACGATCGGTGTTTCTTAATTCAAGGTAAAACATGAGAACAAAGATTGTTGACTTTATACATTTTATAGAGGTAGGGTACCAAAAATATCCAAATACCCTTAAGTAGTGCCCGCGGGTCAGCCAGAAGTTCTTCATAAGATACTCGCGGTACATATGAACTACCCGCATAATTATTGGCGGGAGAAACACCTCCACAAGGCATGCGAAAGTATCCTGGCACCCTCAAAAGTCATCCGCAAGACAGAACATTCGTCCGCGTAAATAACCATGAGGTAATGCCCCGGGACAGCTGTCATTAACTAGTAACATTTTGGAAGATCTACCAAGATGCTTTCTTGAGCAATACGTGATCCCTCATCCAACCAGAAAAGAACACCTGGCAAGGCCGCTATAACCGTGCACATGGCCAAGGTTGTCCACCACCCTATCATAAGAGAACGCGTGTCCAGGTTGTTATACATGCACATGCAACGTATAAGCTGAACTTATCGTATGAGGACCCATGTCTAGTTGGTTACAAGAGCATCTTCTAAAGGGACAGCTGGCCCAACCACCTTCCCACACCCTTCGGCTATAAATACCCTCTTAATCTTCATGAGGTATTCATTCACTCCCACTGTACTCTCACTATTTACTTAAGTACTTTATCTTCATCGAAATTGTACTTATTCTCACGCCGGAGGGTGGTTACGGGAAGACCCCCCCCCCCCTCTTGTCCTTCCCTTAACGAGCTCACGGTGTTTGTTTTGCGGGTTCACTTCACTGGACTTTGGGAATTGAGTTCATATCGTATTGGCAGTTAACCGTATCCTACACTGTAGACTCATTGGATCTAGGACCCGTCAAGGGGAGTAGATCCGTGTTTCTTCATTGGCTCCATCCGTGGTTTTGTTAGAACATCAAGAAATTTTTCCGTTCTCTTTACGATATGAATAAGTTACCTAAAGGGCCGACGGAGAAGCAAGCGCAGTCTTCACGTGATCTCAACCTTGAAACACGTGGAGGAGCAACGTCTGTGTTTGCTCGAGTCGCGACTTTTGTTACAAGAACCGATGTCGTAAACCCTGGAGGTTTTACCTTGGGTGGTTCGACAGCTCGGGGACTTTTTGCTCAATAAGTAGATGTTACTCCGGTAGACACCGAAAATGTTGTTACACCAACTACTGACTTGGGGCATATTACAGCTCCAGGGGGTTCCAATCTTGGAGATCTGGAACCAATTATGAGAGATGCTCATCAAACTCACTCAGAGTTAGGCCTGGAAGAGAATTTCGGTGTCTCTGCTCCAAGAAGAGTTCGGCATCATAAATCCAGATCCGAAGGACTTTTGTCTCCGGATGAGTGGTTTCGTATCCAACAAGATAATCTGAAAGCTGAGTATGAACGTAGGGTACGGAACGAGTGTTTTCACGCTCGTACCCTGATGTATGATGACTCTCCCAGGAGATCGGTTTCTCCTCCCATAAGGGGAAGTCACATTCAATACAGTCAGCCATTAGAGCAAAATCTGGGTGAGATCCGGAGGCTACGTTCTCGTCCCCGCATAGATATGCGGGTACAGTATTATGAGGACGAACTTGACGGACATGATTCAACGTATCGTCCGGAAGGTAGTTATTACAGCGGGGACAGTCGTCTCCTTTCATATGGAGGGGCTAGTTATCCGCGACCAGTTGTCCGCCATGCGGAGTACTACAGTAATGCTGAGCAAGATTTTTCCAAACCTTACCGTCCAGAATCCTTTGCTGAGAACTCAAAATTCATAGCAAGTATCGCGACAGCTCCATTTCCGATGAATGCAAAAATCCCAACATCTGTCCGGACATATAACGGAATGACCGATCCCAGTGATCATTTGTTAAGGTTTGTAGCAGTCGGAGGAGTCAGTGGTTGGACTTTTCTATACTGGTGTGACATGTTTGCATTAACGTTTACTGGAGCCGCCCGACAATGGTTTGAAAAATTGCCCGGCGGACAGATCAAGAGCTGGAATGACTTCGTAGGAAAATTCTCTCAACATTTCAGTCAACAAAGAAAGCACACTCGCGATCCTTCGAAAATATTGGATGTTGAAAGGCGGAATAATGAGTCCATTGAGGACTTCATTACTCGTTTTAACAACGAGAGCCTTAACATCGGAAGAGTTAGTGAAGATATGCTGAGGGGAGCATTCCGCAAGAATGTTCATAGCGATGCCATGATTCGCACGCTAACAGGGAAAGACGGAATGCCCAAATCTTGGGACAAAATCATGAAGGCGGCTAAGTTATTTGCAAAAACCGAAAAAACATTAGGTTCCAGTAGCCAGAAGCAATTACCAAAGGCCGAGTTTCAAACTCCAAGACCGAATAGACAAGCCAAGGGAACAATTTGGTCGAGATTACATCCGACTACGGAACCGCCAAAGCAATTTGATGCAAGATCTCTGATTGGTAATAAAAACAAACATAATTTCTCAGCTCAGTCCTTCAACAAGAGTTGGACCCCGTTATCAAAGACTCCCTCAGAAATCCTCACTACTAAGAACTTGACCTTCAGAAAGCCTCAACCAATACCGAGGAAATCATTTCTCGATAATAAAAAGCGTTGCTCATACCATAACAATATCGGACACAACACGAACGAGTGTGTGGCCCTTAGAAATGAAATTGAAGCAGTCGTTAAAAATGGTAAACTTGAACATTTGGTCAAAGACACACGACCAGGGACTGGAAAGCCTCCCGCAAGGGATAGCCAGGGCCCAGCCAAAAGGCAATTTAAAGATTTGAATGTCCATATGATTCAGGGTGGACAATGGGTTGGAGAAAAAATGAGAGAATATTTAGATGAAGAATGGAAGAATGAGCCTGTGCTTTTTCCTCGAATCAGGGGCGGACCATGTAATAAGAATCTGTTGATAATCACTGCTCTTTTTGGCCATTACCGATCACAATATGTGTTCTTTGACACCGGCAGTACGTCTGACATCATGTACGAACAATGTTTCGAACAGTTAGAAGATGAAGACAAAGAAAGGTTGAAGCCAATTCATGCCCCCGTTTCCGGTTTCGGAGGAGAGATAATGCATCCGCGAGGGGTGATATCGTTTCCGGTAACACGCAGCGACGGAATTCATTCAAGAACGGAAGAAGTTGAATTTTTGGTCCTGCCAGCAACTTCTAAGCATGACATCATTTTAGGACAGGAGGCGATTGGTGACTTCACGCCCACCCGTCCACAGCCCACGGTGCAGTAGGAGTCCCAACTCGCACCGATGTGGCAATAATTCATGTCAACCGACATTGCTTTACAACTGAGAGTTCAAGGCCCGGCAAGGTCCCAAAGAAAACCTTAAGGACTGAGCCGGAAAAGTGGGTTTTGAACAAGAAATTCACTGATCAAACAATTTTGATTGGACCTGCTATCTCCGAGATAGTAAGGACATTTTTAAAGCAACTGCTGACCAAATACGTGGACATCTTTGCCTGGCAGCCCGGGGACATGACTGGTATCCCGCGGAGCATTGCTGAACATAAGGTAAGGGTGAACCCGATGTTTACCCCAATTGTCCAGAAAAAGCGAAACATGGGCCCAGAACAAACGAAAGCTATGAATGAGCAAGTGCAAAATCTTCTTCACGCCGGGATTATCCGGGAAAACAAGTATCAGACATGGGTAGCTAATCCAGTCATTGTTCCAAAGAGCAAACTAACATGGCGGATGTGTATTGATTTTAAAGATCTAAACAAAGCGTGCCCAAACGATTGCTATCATTGCCAGAAATAGATCTCAAGGTAGATGTTGTAGCCCCGTTTAAGTTCAAATGCTTCCTCGAAGCCTATAAAGGCTACCACCAAATCCTCATGGCAGCTGATGACGAGGATAAGACAACCTTCGGCACTGACCAGGGGACATTTTGTTATAAAATGATGCCCATCGAATTAAAGAACGCGGGTTCCACATATCAATGGTTAATGGATCAAGCGTTCAAAGATCAGATAGGTTGAAACCTGGAAGTTTATATGGACGACTTAGTAATCAAAAGTATTGAAGAAGATCAAATGTTAAGAGATATTGTAGAAACCTTCAAAACATTGAGAAGTATCAACATGAAGCTGAATCCAGCCAAATGTTCGTTTGGGATGGAAGAAGGAAAATTTCTTGGAGTCATAGTCACGGATGCGGGCTTCAAAGCCAACCCCGACAAGGTTCAGGCTATAGCCCGCATGCCTTCTCTTTCTTCCCTCAAAGAAGTCCAGACATTTAATGGAAGACTCGTGGCGCTAAATCATTTCTTAGCAAATCACGCGGCCAAATCTTACCCATTCGTGTCAACACTTAGAAACTGCCTCAGGAAGGCACATTTCAAGTGGACCGTAGAAGCCGAACAAGCATTCTTAGAGGTTAAAAAAATGCTTAATGGAGTTGCCTACTCTAACAGCACCATACGCGGGTGAACCCTTGACAATGCATCTATCTGCTTCTGATATTACCGTCGGGGCTGTGTTGCTGACAGATAGAGAGAACGTCCAAACTCCAATTTATTATGTCAGTAGGACGTTGTCAGATCTAGAGACCAGATACTCAATGTTAGAAAAACTTGTATTGGCACTGATTTATGCAGCCCAACGACTCCGCAGATATTTTCAGGGACACCCCATAAATGTCCTGACCGGATACAAACTCAAGAATGTGTTGAGTAAACCAGAGTTGTCCGGAACGTTGGCAAAATGGGCTATTGAGTTGGGTGAACATGCGATCGAGTATAAACCCAGGCCAGCAATCAAGGGACAGGTGCTTGCGGACTTCGTCACTGAAGTTCCACAACACAAAGAAAAAGAATGTTTGATTGAAAACCAACCCCTAGCACCTCCGGAACAAGGACAAGTTTGGTCACTATTCACGGATGGAGCTTCAAGCAGGTCCGGTACAGGCCTCAGGCTAGTCAATCCTGAAGGACATGAATTCACATACGCCATAAAGTTGGACTTTAAAAGTACCAACAATGAGGCGGAATATGAAGCCTTCCTAGCAGGCCTGCGGATAGCCAAGAAGCTCGAAATGAAGTTTTTGGAGGCACGGGTGGATTCCATGCTAATTGCGGGGCAGATTAATGGAACATATGAAGCAAAAAATGACGTTATAGCTTCTTATCTCACGCAAGCAAAGGACTTAATCCGACAGTTCTCTTCCTTCAATATTATTCATATAAAGAGAAGCTAGAACAAGTCTGCGGATGCTCTTAGCAAGCTGGCTTCGACAAACTTCGAACACTTTGCTAAAGATATCCGCGTTGAAGTCTTGGACCACCCGTCCATTCCACAAAGTCAAATTTTGGTAATTCAAACGGGTTTCGAATCATGGATGACACCTATTAAAGCTTACTTACCATCCGGGGCCCTCTCAACAGCGAAAGCTGAAGCCCGAAAGATAAAGCACAAGGCTTTGAATTACCAACTGAATGATGGCGTGTTATACCGGAGGTCATTTCTAGAACCACTGTTGCGTTGTGTAGACGCCGAAGACGCGAATTATCTAATACGAGAAATTCATGAAGAAATTTGTGGCCTACACGCGGGTCCTAGAATGATTGTTGCAAAGATCATGAACGTAGGGAACTATTGGCCAGGCATGCACTTGGACGTTGTGCAAGAAATCAGAAAGTGTGATTCTTGCCAACGTCATGCCCCCAATACCCTGCGTCCCAGGAACGAATTGATCCCGGTAACATCCGCCTGGTCGTTCCAGAAGTGGGCTATAGACATTATGGGACCATTCCCGGAAGCCCCTGGACGAGTCAAATTCTTGATAGTGGCCATTGATTACTTCACCAAATGGGTGGAAGCCAAACCGGTTGCATCAATAACAACATCAAGCGTGAAAAAATTTCTTTGGGAATTCATCATTCGCCGTTTTGGTCTTCCGCAGGAACTGGTAAATGACAATGGGACCCAATTTGCTAATAGCGGACTACAGGAATGGTTGAAAGAACTTCAAGTTATTCAAAATTTCACATCTGTAGCACATCCGCAAGCAAACGGTCAGGTCGAAAGAACCAACCGAGCTATCAAGGAAGGGATTAAGGCAAGGTTAGGGACTAAGCGGACGGGCTAGGTGGACGAATTTCCCCATGTACTTTGGGCCTTTCTCACCCAAAGGAATTCTAGCAATTCCGAGACGCCGTTTAGTTTAACCTATGGCACTGAGGCCATGATCCCAGCAGAAATTGGGATTCCATCCGCAAGAGTTCTGTTGATCGATGATAATGATCACGAACTCCGGATGAATCTTGACTTACTTGAGGAAAGAAGAGAACTAGCATCGATTCGCGAACACAATTATAAGCGACAACTTCAGAAATATTACAACTCGCGGGTCCAGAAATGTGAGTTCGACGAAGGAGACGTTGTCTTCCATAATAATGAGGCTTCCGGACAGGAACCTCCGGGCAAGTTGGCCCCAACTTGGGAAGGCCCTTACAAGATAAGACAAGTCTTATCTAAGGGTTCTTACAAGTTAGAAAAGTTGGATGGGACGGAGGTCCCACGAACTTGGAATGTAGCACAGTTGAAGAAATGTTACATGTAGCAGTCTCAATCATTTTTTTTTCATTTCGGCCTGCGTGCCCAAATAGATTAGCCAAAGTTATGTTATTTCGATTTTTGTAACATGGCTTAGGCCTGATCTATGAAAACTTTTTGTTAGTCTCATAATTATTTTGTATGTAATCTTTTATTGTCAAAAACAAAGTTCCGGAGAGACACTTATATTATAACATAAGACAAAGTGCACCGGAAGGAAGCAAACTTTTTATTATTGATCAAAAGAGATTACAAAAAGGAAATATTTACAAAGAAGATCATCTACATCTATGGGGCGGCATCTTCACCTTTGGCATTCTTATCACCCGCCTTATCTTGATCTTCTTCTTCTTCCTCACCAAGGTCGCGGAGGTCTTTTTGCCTGTCTATGCTGTCCTCCTCGTCCGCAAGCTCTGATATTTGCCCCGCAAGAAAAAACTTTAAAGAATCAAAAGTTTTTGTCTTCTGAATAAGCACAGCAGCAGTATCCTGGCCAGTCAAGATGTATTCTTCCGGAATTTTGCCTTCTGAGGCGAATTTATAACCTTCCTAGAAGCCCATCTAGCAACCGGCTTGTTTGGACGCCTTCAAGAGAACGACCACACAGTTCCCAAGCTCGTCACTATCCCGGAAATCGGAGATAGCCTATTGACACGATTAAATATGAGTACTTATGAGTAATCTTACTCACATATATAAGACAGAATACCTTGGGAATCGCTTCTGCCAGAAGCCATTTGTTGTTCGCCTTAGCCTGCAGCAATTCCATTTTGTGACCGGCACTTTCCAAGGCTTGGTCGCGGCTCTTGGTGGCAAGGTCGGACAAACGCTTATCCTTGACTGCTGAGTCAGCCTGAAGAGTTCTTATCAGCTCAGCTTGCTCTTCCAATTGCTTCTGGAGAGCAGTCTTGGTTTCCTCAGCAGCAAGGCAACTAGCTTTCTCAGCTTCGTAGGCTTTGAAATTCTTTTGAGCCTCAGTTAGATCATTGAGAGCTTCTTTCTTGGACTCACGCAGTTTAAGCTCTAACTCATCCCACTCTTCGTTCATCATCAACCAATCCCGGGTGATCTCTTGATTGGTAGAAATAGTATTCGCCAGGTGATAGGAATTTAAGTTCAGCAATTCCTGGCGAATACGGTGACGTTGCCGCTCCCTTTCAGCGGGAGGAATACTTTCCCGCAGATATTCAAAACATACGTCCACATCGTTCAATGTCGAATTTTGACGCAGTGACCAATGTGGATTATGAGGGGCAGTGTCCTCTTCCGCGGGAGGCGGAGAGGTCTGATTCCCATAATGGAACGCACTGACGCCGCCCTGATCTCTGAATTGATGGACGTTAAAGTTTGGAGACATACGGAAGGCGTCAGGCTCACTAATATCTCTCTCCTTCAAAGGAGAAGTATTCGTCAAATTGATCGGATTTTGAAGAGTGTTTAGTGGAGAGGACGATGGAGTTGGAAGTTTTGGAGCACTTGAGCTCTTTAAACCCGAAACGTCTTCCGAAAAATCTTTCAAACCCACTGGAAGAATGATAATCATGCATCAGATACATTACTATTTAAAAAGATAATAAATATAAGAGATATTGAAATTACCTAAATAGGTGTCCTCAGCATCACGTTGATGAAGGCGTGATTCCAAGTTGATGACTTTAGTCTTCTTCTTCTTCTTGGATGGAGCAGCCTTGGTTGGTTGAGCTTTACGCTTGCCAGCTACCTTTGATCCACCCGTACCAGCGGCTTGAGGCTCTTCCTCAATGTTGGTGTCATCAGTTGCCTGATGATCACCCTCACCACCCATCGATAGACTGGTGGCGGCCTTCGAATCTAGCTTGCGGGTTAGACCTACAGTTGAATGCAATGGGTTAATAGTATCAATTGTAAACCCTTCCTCGCAGAGTGATGACTCCTCGCTGGATGAAAGAAGCACTATCACTCTGCTATAAGTAGCGGCAGTAATGGGTCGAGGTTGTAGAATGCCCTCACCTTTCAAGAGGAACGCCTCACCTTGAGCATACATCGCCTCGGAAACCACAGGTTCCGGGCTAAGAGTAGTGGAGAAGAGAAAATTGCTGCGGGTAAGTTCCAAAAAAGGCACGTCCCTCAGATCGATGGGACGGCGTACCATCATTTCTCCCTCATGATCCAAAAGAGTATTGAACACGGAACCCTCATCTGTACAAAGAGAAAATAAAGTTTAAGAATAAGGGAAGATGTGGGGAATAAAATTAGCAACATACTTACGTTTGTCGGTGTTCTCGTAATAAGGTTCTAATTGAGGGAACGGCCACAGACGGCTCATCTTCGAATGTACCATCGCCCCCTCGTGAATAGGGCGCATGGGCGTTGGCGTTTTGGTCAAACTATTGAACCATTGGTGACCCTCATATTCAATGGCGGGAATCTCGGGAGCTGCATCTTCCGGTTTCCGTCGGGCCATTGTGAACGGAATAACATCTTCCCAGATCCAAAAGAACTTTGATTTCCACCCATGTATACTCCAGATCCATTCAAAGCCGATTGGACCCTTTCCGGTAGTAGCAAAACCATACCACCCGTCACGATATGTCATCTTATAAAAAATGGCAAACATGTTGACGGATGGATCATAGTTATGGGATTGACAATAGAATTCGAAGTGTCGAATTCTTAACATCCCAAATGGATGAATATGGAATAAGTGGAGCCCATAGGCTGTCAGAACAGATCGAACGAACCTCGTCATGGGTAGCCGAAAATTAACCGTGGTAAAATGGTCCAAGTATACGGCCATCTTCTTCGTCGGTGGCGCCGTGGCAATTGCACCATCAGCTGGGCGTTCAGCCTCCCATTCCGGTGCTAAACCGTACACGTTCTTTACGTCAGTAAAATCTTTATCTTCTAGGTTACATCCGACTTCGTGGATGGCAGGAGGATTCTTCTTATCACCGGCCATTGTAATATAAGTCACGGAATAGAAAGCAAAGTCGTGATGATTTCATATCTAGTGGCTATTGAAAGAGAAAGTTTGAAAGTGATAAGAAAGGATTCGAGGCCATAAGTGGCTTATTTATACTCATCGCAATAAATGCGACCGTCGACTTTAAAAAGAAAGAGGAAATGCAGGCCGTTGGATGATTGACACGTCAGGCGGGAAATTCGTAAAAGCGTATACAGGCTGTCAAGAGGCGTCATACATGTCCCATCAGCCGCCACTTAAAATTTATCTCTCCGCCACGTCACCGGTTACATCCAACTTGCATAATTTCAAAATTTAAAAACACTTTGCAAAAGATATTATTTCAAAGGAAAGTGAAGTATTTACAAGGCAAAAAGTTTCTTTCATTAATAATCAAATACGGTTATAGCATATGGAAAATATTTACAAAGCCATACAATCTAGACCTATTCTATGGGTTAGGAGCTGGCTTGTCTTCCGGATCATTGGGAGACGCATCTTCATATGAGGAATCTTCAAACTCGTCATCCAAATAAACCCGTAATTGCTTCACGCCATCATCGGCGGACGCAAATTCCGGAAGCATGTTCTGCAGCGGAAAGATTAAAGTGTCATATTCCTTGACCCGCAGGTCATATTCTTGTTTTGCGTCAAGGCCATGAAGCGGATGACTCTCAAAAGATTGACCTGATTGAGCAAATGTCATCCCTTCATTGAAGCCTTTCATCCGTCCAAATCCCTCTGAAGCGGTCAATAAATTAGCAAAGCAATCGAGAAGCTCAGTACTTCCCTTAACGTGACGGATGACCTAATGAGTGATAAACACATTAGCATCATAAACACGAAGTATATAAACAAACAACATATGAGAAAAACTTACAGAGTCAAGTCCTCGGTCGAGGAACCACTGTCGATCCCTCTCAGCATCCTCCGCCCTGCTCCGCAGAGCTTGTAATTCGGTGGAGGTGCAGGTCTCCGCTTCTGCGTGAGATTGCAGCAAGGAGTCGAAGGCAGACTGCAATTCAGTAGCAGTCATGTCTTTAAGGGCATACTGCACCTTCTGCAACATTAGCTCTGCCTCAAGCTCCTGGATTCGATTACCCTGAAAGGCTACTTGATTTTCCAAAGCTGAGTTTGTCTCCTGGGCCCGAGTCAAGTCATCTTTTTTCTTTTTGGTCTCAGCCCGGGCAGATTCAAGAATAGTATTTTGCTTCTCACAGGCTTCCTTCCATCATTGAGCAGCATCAAGATTTTGATCTTTTTCCTTTTGAAGTGCAGCTTCGGCATTGATTTGTTTCCACCTGTCTGCACTCGCTGCCTTACGATGCTCCTCAGCTTCTTTCTTCGCGGCGTCCACAGCCCGAGAGGCTTGGCCTAACTTCCCGCCCATTGTACGCCACTCACGTAAGATTTCCTGGCTACAGGCCAAACTGTTAGCCAAGGAAACAGATAAGTCTGTATGGAGGTCGTGGCGAGAACGGTCACGCAGGTGCGCCATTTTCGCAGGCGGTACACAATGCTTGACAAAACTTACGCAGGTCCCGGGATCAGAAAACCGGGAACCATTGACAATATCCCAAGGAGGGACAAATAGGTCGTAATCCCCTCCTAAAATTGCATCCCCAAAATATTGGGAGCCTGAAGTATCAAGACGGACAGGGATTGAGGAGTATTGTTGCGGGGCACCTTGTGTTGAGCCCCCTCCAACCTCGTGGACTGAAGGTCCAAATTGAAAACTCCCTCCTGCACCATAGTTAAAGGTGATGAGGTAGAAAGGAATTGAGGAGCAGATTGGGAGGGAGATTCATGAATCCTGAACCCAGCTTTATCCACAGCTGGGTTATTCGCTTTATAACCGGTGGCTCCCCCAGCATGGAAAGGATAATCAAGTGACTCGTTAGCTCCCGATTGAAGGTTGAACCCCTCCACATTCACCTCAGCGGGAGGGGTAGGCGGCTTATCCTCCACTTCCTTCTCCGGAGGCGGAGATAATGGTTTCTCAACTTCAGGAGTTGGTGTGGGTAGTCTTTCCGAGGTGTCATCCTTGGCAATTGATGGATCTGCACAAGAGAATGGCACTTTAAGTATATTTTTTAAAAAAAAAACACATACCGCTCACAGTCTTCAAGCGCTCCGCAAGACTGGGTAGCGTTTTCTTACGACGACGAGTCCGTCGTTTCTTGGTCACCGGTTCATCTGTGGAAGCTGCAGCACTCGAGCCTGCATCACCAGTTTGAACAGACCCAAAGGACCTCTTCTGCGCCAATTCTGCCAACAAATGCGAGACAGATGAAGCTTCAGAAGCATCATTAAAGCTCCCTTCCTCTGAGGATGATGAATCGTCACTTGATGACAGAAGGACGATAACTCCCTCAGAGGTAAGCACATTGAGAGGAGGAGGATTTAGAGTATACGCACCTGTTTGAAAGGTGGCGTCCGAGACTAAAGGTTCGGCGCACACCTTGACCGGAAAAAGAAAATATTTCGCGGTCTTCTTGAGAATAGGTGTATCACTTGCCTTATGGATGCTCTTCATCACGTGACCTTTGTCATCAAAAAGGGCGTTCAGCATAGAACTTGGGCCTAAAAAGACAAACATCAAAGTCAGTCGTGTAATCTTCTGGTAAAAATAAAAAGAAAAATGACTTACGTTCATCTAGCCCAATAAAAACGGGTTCTAAGTAAACAGATGGCCATAGTCGGCTCATGCCTGCCAACACGAGGGCTTCCTCGGGTAGCGCCCGCATAGGAGTTGGATTGGAAGCCAGGACGCGGAACCATTCTTGCCCCTCGTGGGCAGCAGGGGTGATATCAGGGAGAGCCTCATTAACCGGACGGCGTACCATTTTGTCCGGTATCACATCCTAGGAAATACGGAAGAACTTGTTCTTCCAGTCTTTGGAGCCTCCCTCAGCCTCCTGGCCAATCCTCCTACCAGTTATAGCCTGACAAGTAAACCATCCGTTTCGTTTGACCACTCGGTAAAACACAACAAATCGGTCAAGACGAGGCACCATATCGTGAGCTAGACACACAAATTCATAGTGACGAATTCGCATGACAGCACGTGGATGCACTTGAGATAAGTGTATCCCAAAAGCACCCAATATGCTCATAAAAAACTTTGTCACAGGAAAACGGAAGTTTCCGTAGACAAAGTAGTCGGAATAAACAACCATCTTTCCAGGAGGTGGAAAACTGGCAATAGAACCAACAGAGGGGAATTCCGGTCCCCACTCTGGTGTAATACCATAACTCTCGATGAGTGTTTCATACTCAGATCGGTCCCATTGAACCTCTATCTCATCAATTTCAGACTGAACGCTTGTCATTGCAATAATATTGGATGAAAAATTGAATAGTTTTAAGAAGGATTGGACGGATAATCAAAGAAAGAAAGCAAAATACTCAGAATTCAAAGGTGATGAAACTTCAAAAGGAAGTTAACTCCCTCTATTTATACTCATCGCAATTAATGCGATGGGATGCGAACAGTGGAGAGAGAAAACGTTGCCCAATATTCAGACATCACGTCACGCGGGAAATTTGAAAAAGAGAAAAAGTTGTACAGTTGGGTACAGTGACAGCCGTCATAAACATCCCATCACGTGCACACACGCTTGCGAGTGGTCAACTTGTCCTTTTTCATGATTATCCACAGCAACAAAAGATAAATTTCAACAACTTGCAGAATAAAAAAAATCCCCAAATACACATTAAGTCCAGAATTTCACCCGTATAAAATACTTCACACGGAAGAAACACTGGACTGGGGGGACTTATAGAGGTAGGGTACCAAAAAGACCCAAATACCCTTATGTAACACCCTTGGCAAACACAACATCATTGTCCCACTCTTAGGCTATCCCACATCGGTCGTGGACAAGAGAGATCACTGGTTCATAAGTAATGTCTTGCCTCTTCAATCACCAACGCGTTTTGGGCAATCAAAAACAAATCCTTGAGCTCTTCGTGGGCAGAGCGGACAATATTGGTGGTGCGAGGGGCCGGTTGTTACAGATTGGTATCAGAGCCGAAGGTTTAATATAGGTCGTTAGAAATTACCTTAGACACATGTTTAGGAACCCTATACGTGCCTATCTGTTTACCTTTATGTGTTCAATTTTAAATTGTTTCCAGCTTTCTTAGATAATTACCTATTATTTATTGTTATTCACATACACACACAAACTCTTAGACTATGCCTCAACATTCAAAGAAAACTTTTCAAAAAGTAAATTGCTTTTATTTTTCGGAAATTCTTTAAGAATTCCCACCTGTTGTTTTCACTCGTACACCTTAAGGTTAGGTTACGTGGCATGTCCCTACAATAAATGAAAAGGGAAGAGAAAACTGTGAGTTGAGCACTGGCAAAACGGTTCCAAGAACCAAAGGTAAGACGATATTCCTTACCTGGGTGATAACCTGACCACAGTACTCAACCCTATGGACTCGAGCGAGACCCGTAAATGCCATATGACCGACACCTTAGGTTGATTTTAACCGAATTCACGGTGATTCGTGGCTAAACTCGGTTTTCCCGATTATTATGTTTTGTTATTTAAATGGTTAGATGGGTGAAAAATCCATGGAACCCTTGGGCACTACTACTATACATTTCTTAACTTGATTTCGTATTTTGTTTGAGTAATCAACGTGGTGATTCACAAGATTCTCCGACTACCCATAATTATTTCGATAGTTCGTTATTTAGTTTGGTCGGTTAAAACACCGTGTAACGCTCATCGGGCCGACAATCTTCATTACATTGTTAATTCGTTAATTAGTTAAGAATCAAATTGCCATGTGACGATTTTGGTTGTCCAACTCAGTTGTTTTTCGTTAGTTCGTTGGGCCATTCAAATTGCCATGGAAAGCTCATGGGAGGCCAACACCCACAATTTATATTGCGTTAGTTTATTATTAACCTAATAATATAAATTTTAAACTTACTTAACTCCCCGTGTAGTCATCACACGCTAATCTTATTGACTACATCATTTAACAACTATTTACGCAATGTACCCCCCTCACCTTATAAACTTTCACTTTTAATCCTCATGACGCAATTTCCTTTACTTCTCAAGGCAATGTTATTATAAGTTACCTACATACTTAGACATTTTATTATCCTAATGTTTTCCTCAACTCATCCTTCATCTTATAAATCTCTATTTTTGGTTCTCGTAGAATGTCTTCCCTATGAAATTATCGTAATCAAGGTCGTTCACCTACTTCTCGTGATTGCTGTTCGACTACTAGAATCACCAATGAATGCTGTCGTATGCTATTAATCGACCAACTGCCAATCTCGACAAAACTAAAATACGCCGACCAAGAAATCTTATACTAACTCATATCCATTAAAATATTATTTAAGTTGTATTTTCTTATTTCTATCCATATCCTCAAACTATAAATTTCTAAGTACATTTAAATCCTTAATCTCAACTTTAAACTATAAATATTTTATTATCTCTTGTTTTCCTCAATATCATGATGGTTTTCACAATTTATTTTCCATTCTATAAATCTTCATTATTAAAATTCAATTATTGTAAATTTTATTATTAAACTAAATTATGTATTCTCTAAATTTAATTTTCATTTTTAAAAAAATAAAAAAAAATTAATAATAATAATAATAAAGAAATAAATAAATAAAATAAAATAAAATTTCATTAATTCAACTTTTATTATTAAATTGACTTTTTGAATGAACCTTCATCGTAAATATTTCAACTCCCTACTTTGATTTTTTGGAAAATTTTGAATCTTCACTAGTATTAATGCATATACATATACGCATCCCCATTATCTCATATCAACTCATCCCCCCAACTTACCCATCATTTCATAAAAATTTCATCCTTGGTTCAACTCTCTAAATAATAAATTGGAAAGTTTTAAATGATAAATTTGTAGTTGTTAGAATACTCATGGTGGTTCATGCATTTATCTCAATATATTGTATGCTTCACTTTAATTTAAAATTTATTATTTACTCAATATCCATTATTGTTAATTCAAATGACTTACTCCCTAATATTTTTAACGATTTTGTGAAAAAGGAAAAATCCACGAATTCCCAATTTAATCTAATTTATCAATTACCTACCTTATATTTTATATAATTTTAAAAGTTTAATTTGAATAGGACTATCTCGCTGATTCGGGAATATCCGCTTCCATGGTTAACCAAAGTCAAAAGATGACTAATTTGAAGCTATGGCTTACTGTAGGGTAAGGCCACTTAGAATGCAATTGCCACCAAGCTTTGATAAGGGATGTTGTATCACCTAACAAAATTAGTAGAAAATTTGAAATTAGTATTATTATAATTAATTAATGAAAACTGATAATGAAAACACTCACTACAGATTTTATTACTAAATCTACTGAAGAGGTAGGTCCCAGCAGAGACCAGTTGGTCCCGCAAGACTCACCTTGAACAGGGACGACTACGCAAAGGCCATCTGCTCCCGCAGGACCCACCATGCTCATAGAATCTTACGCGCAGTACGCAAGCTGTACACGCAGGGAAAGCCTCCCAATGGTGAAGTACCCCGCCTGTTCCCGCAGTTGCGGATACAAGCCATCAGGGAAGGCTACCCGCAGACAGCAGAGCTACACGCACAAGACACTAGCTACTTCAGCAGTCACGTGAAGGAATGAGCAAGGCGGGAACAATCCCGCCCAAATGAGCCAGTCTGATTCTGAAAGATCTTTTGTACCATACCTACCAAGGTATGGATAGGACAGACGATCTGACCAGAACAGCCCATGAGCCAATCACAGGGTGACAGCTCACAGACAACAGTGCGAGGAGGAGCACCCTCTAGTACTGTTTCACTATTAGCCGCTGCCTACTCACCAACCCTTACTGTGGAGCATGCGCAGCCTACAGTTGGTGGAATAGTGTTACTGTTGGCCGTAACCTATTCACCAACCAGCATGGCCTGCGTACAATCCACAGTAAGTGGGACGTGCATAGTCTACAGTTGGTGGAATAGTGCAGCCGACTTTGTTACTGTTGGCCGTAACCTACCCACCAACCAGTATGGCCTGTGCGTAATCTACTGTTGGTTGAACAGGAATACTATTCAGCCGGCTGTACCTTCTAGAAAACCTACCTTCGGCTATAAATACTCCAACATCTTGGAATGGTAAGATCATCTGCTATCCAGTTATCTAGCAATCTCTTAATATACACTTATATTCAGAGCAACCTAGTCTGATTCTCACGCCGGAGGGTGGTCACAAGGAGGAACCCCCCCCCTTCTCAGTGACGAGCTTACGGTGTTTGTTTTGCAGGTCTCCTGAAGAACAGCCTTCTCAGCTAGACCTCATTCGTGGGAAACATTACTTAACCCCCAGATTATCTATAATCTGTACTGGGTCACTTAGTGTTTCTTCATTGGCGCCATCCGTGCATAAAAGCTAGAACTATTTTAGTTTTCACAATTTCTGAAGAAATGGTTAACGTTACTCCGGTCCAAAGGCCTGTAACTGACCAAGAAACCCCGGTAACCACCCCAGCAACTGGGGGGAACACCGGCGGTTATACAATCCTTACGAACACTACCCCGACTACCCAAGCCGGGGCAAGTGGAGTAAATATTCCATTGGGGTTCACCGATACCCAACTGGAAAAACGAACGAAGGTCCCTCGCCAAACACTAGATCAAGTGAAGGCGTGGGCCGAAGCACGGCAAAGAGAATTCCAAGCCGAATTGGATGAACGCTTGCGTTCAGCTCAACAGGCTGACGAATTCACCAGTACTCGCCAACACCTCAATATGAGCAGTGACTGTGAGTACTCAGAAGACGAGTTGGAGTCTGATACCGACGCGAACCCTCGCCATAAGGCGAAAGGGAAGCGTAAGGACACGGACGTCCAACCAAAAAGGAATTTTGGGGAAGCTTTTAAACCAATCGCGGAGAGAAACCCGCGTGACTTCTCCAAAACCTTTAGACCAACTGCCACAAATGCAGGAAGGTCAAAATTCGCAAGAGACATTGCGGAGGCAATCGCCCCGAGAAGTGCCAAACAAATGTCAAACATTGGCACTTATGATGGTCTATCCGACCCAGACGACCATCTGAACAGGTTCATTGCGGGGGCTACCGTCAGCAACTGGACGGAACCCACGTGGTGCTACATGTTCCAGATGACTCTGGTCGGAGCAGCCAGGGCATGGTTCGATCGTTTACCGATCCACCACATATATGACTGGGCGGACTTTCAGAACAAGTTCAGCCAGCACTTCAGCCAACAGAGGAAGTACACTGAAGAGCAGTGGACGATCATGAACTGCGTGAGAGAGGAGGATGAATCTTTACTAGACTTCATCACTCGCTTCAACTCCAAAAAGCTTAGTCTCGGCAACATAAGTGAGGATCTGGTTCGCGCCGCCTTCATCCAAGGCGCCGAATACCCAGAACTTATCCGCACGTTGACGGGTAAGGATGGCATGCCATCCACATGGGATGCCATCATGACGGCGGCAAAGCGCTTTGCCGAGACGGAAAAGCAACTGGGAAGGGACCTTCCCCAGAGTACGCACCTCTACACGCAGAGGACAAGAGAGAACAATGTCCGGATCGCCCGGCAGAACAAAAAGAGGAGGCTAGGTATTTGGCAGTCAAGGGTAAACTTTGACACCTCATCCAGCTCTCGCCCTCTTGTTGGCGGAAGGGACAACACACACCCTTCAAATCGAAAACACCGGTGGACGCCACTCACAAAGAGCGTCACGGAGATATTTGCCACGGAAAAATTGCCATGGCCCAAAGCCCCATCGATCCGGCAGAAACCTAATGCGGATCAAAGCAAATCCTGTGATTTCCACGGGACAAAGGGTCATGGTACTGAAGAGTGCACATCCTTGAAGGATATTATTGAAACATTTGTTAAGGATGGAAGGCTTGCACATCTCGTGGCATCGATCAGGAAGGGAGGAAGGAATGACAACCGGTACAGAGGTAACGGACGAAAGCCCGTCGACATCAGCATCAACATGGTTCATGGCAAGGTCAGAGGAAGAAAAAGACGGGTGATAGAACCATGCGCGTGGAAGGAAGCTGAGGTGCGCTTCCCGCGAGTGCCAGGAGGCCCCAGCAAAGAAGGCCCCATCGTCATCAGAAGCCAGCTGGGGCACTACATCACCTCCCGCACTCTTGCTGACAACGGCGCTTCGTCGACAGTGATGTACAGGCAGTTCTTTGATAAGCTGGATGATGAAGACAAGGAACGCTTGGAAACGGTCTACGCTTCAATGGAAGGGTTTGATGGCAGTACAGAAACACCCCTGGGTATCCTATCTTTCCCCGTTACTCTTACTGATGGGAATCATTCACGCACAGACGACGTGGATTTTGTCGTGATGAAAAAGCCACACCACACATACGACATCCTATTCGGAAGAGATGGGATGGCAAGATTCAACGCCGTGGTATCTTCAGTCCACGGCATGATGGGATGGCCAACAGCTGAGGGTGTAGCAATGATCTCTGGCATTCCCCAGGTATGCATTGCATCTGTCTCATCTAAACCCAAACCGAAGAAGGCTAAACCAACCGTCACTGAACCAGAAAAATGGGCCTTCAATGGCAAATACCCCGACCAGGCCGTTACCATTGGACCAACAATTGTTGATCCCACCCGCACCTTACTCAAGCGCTTACTGCAGAAAAACGCTGACATCTTTGCGTGGACACCAGCTGACATGACTGGTGTACCCCGAAGTAAGGCGGAGCATAAGCTCAAATGCGATCCGGCTGTTACGCCAATCGTACAAAAGCGCAGGGTAATGGGGCCTGAACAAACTAACGCGTGTAGAACCCAAGTCAAGGAACTCCTTGACGCAGGCATCGTACGCGTTAGTAGATATCAAACATGGGTTGCAAATCCCGTAATGGTACCGAAGAATGACAAACAATGGCGCATGTGCATAGATTTCAAAGATTTGAACAAAGCATGCCCCAAAGATTGTTATCCGTTACCAGAAATTGATCTCAAAGTGGATTCGTTGGCGCCATTTCGCCTTAAATGCTTCTTGGATGCGTATAAGGGGTACCACCAAATCCACATGGCCATTGATGACCAGGACAAAACCGCATTTCGGACGCCCGATGGTACATTTTGTTATAAAATGATGCCATTCGGACTTAAGAATGCAGGGTCCACGTACCAACGACTAATGGACAAAGAGTTTCATGCCCAAATCGGGAGAAACTTGGAAGTCTATATGGATGATTTGGTCATCAAAAGCCTCGAGCCTGAGGCGATGTTGAAAGACATTGAAGAAACTTTCAACACGCTCCGAAAGATAAACATGAAGCTCAACCCGAGCAAGTGTTCATTTGGGATGGAAGAAGGGAAGTTCTTGGGAGTCATTGTTACTAAAGATGGCTTTAGAGCGAACCCTGAAAAGGTCGAAGCCATTGTTAAAATGGAATCACCTACCACCATCAAACAGGCTCAGACACTGAATGGGCGACTAGTCGCACTTAATCGCTTCTTGGCAAACCATGCGGATAAGTCGTTTCCTTTCGTGTCAACACTGAGAAACTGCTTGAGGAAAACGCACTTCCGCTGGACACCAGAAGCGGAAGCAGCTTTTCAGGAGATTCGGTCACGCCTGATCGAACTCCCAACGCTTACAGCACCACAAGCGGGAGAGGAGTTAATCCTATACCTTTCCGCAACAGATAGAGCAACCGGGGCAGTCTTGCTAGTAGAACGAAAGGGCATCCAGATGCCAATCTATTATGTTAGCCGTGTACTAACAGACGTAGAAACCCGGTACTCTACCCTCGAAAAATTGGTCTTAGCACTTATACACGCTTCACGCAGGTTAAGACGATATTTCCAGGGCCACCCGATCACCATTCTCACCAACTTCAAACTCTCAAATGTTCTAGGCAAACCCGAATTATCGGGACGTCTAGCCAAATGGGCAATTGAATTGGGAGAATATGCAATTAAGTACAAGCCAAGACCAGCCATAAAAGGCCAGGTCTTGGCCGATTTTATTGCAGAAGTCCCCGTTTCGCGGGAAAAAGAGTGCCAGGAGGAGGCTCAACCCTCCACAGCATAGGACGTCAATGATGTCTGGCGACTCTACACTGATGGAGCAGCCAATAACGAGGGTTCAGGCGCAGGGTTAAAATTAACCAACCCAGCAGGCCAAGAATATACTTACGCTATTCGGCTGGACTTTCCAAGTACGAATAACGAAGCCGAATATGAAGCATTCTTGGCCGGTTTAAGAATTGCGCGTAAGATGGGAGTGAAAAACTTAGAAGCCCACGTGGATTCCATGCTGGTGGCCAACCAAATAAATGGAACATACACGGCTGTGAATGACACCATGGCCCTGTACCTCGCCCAGGCAAAAACCCTTATGCGTGATTTTAGTGATTGTAAAGTCATACACGTCAAGCGCAGCGAAAACAAATCTGCGGATGCGTTAAGCAAGCTTGCATCACTAGCCTTCACCCACTTGGGAAAGGACATCCGCATTGAACTCCTCGAAGCACCATCAGTCCCGCACAAGGAAATTTGTGTCATCCAGAACAATACAGAAACATGGATGACACCAATAATAAATTACCTTGCAGCAGGAATACTACCAGAGTCAAAAACACAGGCAAGAAAACTACGCTGTAAAGCACTGAATTATCAACTCGTCAATGACATCCTTTACAGACGTAACTTTCTTGGCCCACTCTTGAGATGCGTGGACAACCAAGATGCCGACTACCTCCTAAGGGAAGTACACGAAGGCATCTGTGGGGTACACGCAGGCCCCCGCGCTGTTGTAGCCAAGCTAAACAACGCGGGATACTTTTGGCCGGGGATGCACACGGATGCACTGGCATACATCAGAAAATGCAGGTCTTGCCAGCTTTACGCACCTAACACGCATCGCCCAAAAAACGAACTGGTTCCAGTCACTTCTTCGTGGCCATTTCAGAAGTGGGCCATCGATGTGACAGGCCCATTTCCTACAGCAGCAGGAAATGTTCAGTTCCTAGTGGTAGCCATCGACTACTTCACCAAGTGGATAGAAGCAAAACCTTTAGCCCAAACAACCGCAAAGCATATCAAAAAATTTATTTGGGAATTTATAATTTGTCGTTTTGGACTTCCACAGAATTTGGTGAGCGATAACGGCACCAACTTTGCTGACAAGAAGCTACAACAGTGGCTGAAAGAACTTCAAATCACCCACACCTTTACCTCAGTGGCACACCCGCAAGGTAATGGTGAGGTGGAAAGAGCAAACAAGAGCATCGTCGAAGGCATCAAGAAAAGACTTTTGAAACACAGATCCGGCTGGGTGGACGAGCTTCCGCACGTCCTTTGGGCAAACAGAACGCTGAAGAAGGCCAGTACGGGGGAAACCCCGTTCAGCCTCACTTATGGCACGGAAGCCATGGTCCCGGTCGAAATTGGTCTACCCTCACCAAGGGTCTTGAGTCAGCCAGAAGACAATGATGCGGAAAGACGGTTGGATCTTATGCTAACCGAGGAACGCAGAGACTTAGCCGCAGTGCGTGAAGAGAATTACAAACGACAAATGCAAAAGTACTACAACACGCGGGTAAAACTCTGCAACTTCAAGGAAGGAGACTACATACTGCGTAACAACGAGGCTTCGAACCAAGAACGCCCAGGAAAGTTGGCCCCAGTCTGGGAAGGGCCATATGTTATCAAACAAGTTCTGGGAAAGGGCGCATACCGGCTCGAAAGGCTCGATGGCACTCCCATCCCAAGAACATGGAATGGAGCTCAATTACGCAAATGTTATATGTAGATCAATTCCAAAACTTGTAAAGAAAAGGCCAAGAGCCACTTCTAATGGAAATGATTCTCCTTTCATAATGTGTTTACCTTTATTCTTATGAACTCCCCACTGGTACCGGTGTTTAACACAAAGGGGGAGAAGTCGTTACGTGTGGAAGGCGGCAAAACCCGCATAAACACAACGTCAAAAATAAGGGAAACCTACACGCAGGTATGATGTAAGTAAAGTTTAGCCATCCTTGTAAGTGCAAGTGACGGTCTTATCCGCACAATCACAAATAAGGAAGCAAAACTTTAAACTATCATTTACCACGTTCAAAGGTTATCCTAAAAAAAAAAAAAAAAAAAAAAAAAATATATATATACAAGGAAAAAAGGAAACCCTACATGCAGGTCAGGTATGGGTAAAGTTTAGCCATCCTACCAAGTGCAAGTGACGGTTCTACCCGCACAATCACGAAGGAGGAAGCGAAACTTAAACCCACTATCAACCACGTTCAAAGGTTAACTTATCCTAAATACTTAGAAATGAGGAAAACCTGCACGCAGGTCAGATAAAGGTTAAAGTTTAGCCATCCTACCAAGTGCAAGTGACGGTTCTACCCGCACAATCACGAAAGAGGAAGCGAAACTTTAACCCATCATCAACCACGTTCAAAAGGTTAACTTATTCTAGAACACTTGGAAAATTGCTAACTTAAAATAAGTATGCAAGTCATGAGTTTATAAAGCAAGGAATCCAAAGAAGGAAATAACAATCTTATACGCAAAAAGATTTATATTTCAATAATACATTACAAGAATGGCCGGGTTACTACCCGCCTAGAAGAGAATCTATACAAGTCTAAGCAATGGAAAGGGATCTTCGGGGTCAAGCTTCAGGGCCGCCTCCACTAGGACCCGCTCCATCAGAAGAACGGGGTGGTTCGAGGAAAGCTTTGAGGACAGCTAACCCATCATCAGCAACAGCTACTTCATCCACCTTTTCCACCACTGGATGCGGGAAGGCGGCGTATTGGTTCAATGCTTGGTCGTAAATGGCTTCGGTATCCACATCGAACAAAGGGAAGTTGGAAGGCGGGACGCCTTTCTCAACAAACCCTAGACCAAGCATGAAGCCGGCCTTTTCCCCATCATCATGAGAAGCGTTGAGGGCTGCGGTCATAGCATCATCGTAGGAGGTCTCTGAAAAGACCCGACGCACAACCTACAAAGAAAAAAAATACAAGTATTAGAACCTTTTCTTACAAAAGAAATGCGTGAAGATAAATCTAAACATACCTGAGGCAACGCTTCTCGAAGAAGCCATTGGAGGGCAGCTTGAGCTTCGGTATGGGCGCGTTCGGCTTCGCTCTTGTTAAGGTTGGCAAGTAAAACTTCCTTAGCGGCAGCCTCTTCGACGCCCTTAAGCTTCCGCTCGGTTTGGTCAAGCACCCCTCTCTGGTCCAGGATTTCCTGGAGTTTCTTGGCATCTTTCATTGCCAAGGCATCATGAGCGCGTTGGAGAGCCTCTAATTTGCCTTTCAGCTCCTCATTCTCCAAACGCAGAGGCTCAGCAACGGCTTCAGCCTGGGCAGCCCTCTCGGTTGCGTTTCGCGCAGTTTCCCTGGCCAGCCGAAGCTGTTCATTCACAGCTTGGGCAGCCTTGGAACGGGCCTCGAGTCGCGCCTGAACTTCAACCTCGAGGGCCTTGAAGGCCTTCTCCTTGGCGGCGGCAGCTGCCGCCAGCTGTTGGTTCTCCTCCCGGAGAGCACGCGCTTCAGATACGTCTTTGGCGCGAGCTGCTTTCAACTTGTCGTTTTCACGACAAAGCAGCTCGATGCGCGGCTGCATCCGGGCCTGGAGAACCCGAAGCTCATTGGTTAGCCTACCCTCCTGGTAGCTAGCCATGGCTTCCCCCAACGCACCATGAGGAGCAGCGTGGCGGGCCCAGTCCACGCACTCCACAGGGGTACGAAGGGTTGTTCCTCGGCGTATGTTCCATCGTGGAACATACACTTCATTGGAATCCGACACTGCAAAAGAAACAAAGACAGTAAGGAAAAGATGATAAAAAAAAAAAAGGGGAAAAACAAAGGAACCCTACGCACCTGTAGGGTCAATGACAGGCCGATATCCGCCAAACCCATCACCTGAACCTAAAGGAAATCCATCCAACAGGTCAGGCAGATGGGAAGGTGGCAAAGATCGGCAGGAAGCCCTGCGCGTACCTGATGGTCCGGCTGTCGGTGCCGGTGGCGCGGGCATGGTGGCAGCCGCCGTGGTCGCCGTCGTGGTCTCCGCCGCGGTCGCCGCCTCCTCAAAAGCAGCAGTAACCGCCGGTTCCGTGAAGGATGCTGTAAAAATCGCACTCACGGCCGGCGGTGACGTCATCTCGGCCGGAACAGTTGGCTCGACGGAATGAGCAACTGGACCAGCGGATGCAGGCGCAGGCGACTGGGTCGACGCCTCAGGAAGGCTGACCGAGCCTACCGTCATTGGCGAGGAGGTACTCCCCTGCATTTCACCACGGATTGCGTCAACATCCACGCCTGCACAAACAAAGTGTTAAAAGAAAATTATGAAGTGACAAATCTACAAAGGCATTATGATTATACTTACGGGTTTTCTTGACCCTGAACGTACGGACGGGCGGGGAGGAACCCGATGGAGCCGGCCTCTTGGTACCGGTCACCGTCGTCTTCGTTGGTTCTCCGGAGGTAACGATCGTAGCCTCCGGAGCAGTGGTCTTCTCACCAACGGGCTTCCCCGCCACCTCTTCACTATCTGACTCCGTGTCAGATAGAACCACTGGATCAGCTGTGGGGGCCTTCTCCTTCCCCTTCACGCCGGCAGCAGTCTTCTTCTTCCGCACAAGGGGAGGACCATCTGCGGATTCCTCAGAAGAAGATAGGATGTAAGGATTTCCAACAGCGGGTACAGCATTGAGGGGTTCGGGATAAAATATCTCCTTACCTGGCCGCCGGTGGCTCAGGATCTCTTGGCCCGGCGGATAGACCTCCACAAACCTATCCGCCGTTTGCTCCAGGATGGGCAACTCATTGTCGTCTAGAGCACGAGTGCCCACCCGCACGGGACTGTCAGCTTCCCGCGGGAACAGGAGCGACTCCAAATTATTCCCCTCTGAAAGAAAAGAAAGTTAGAAAATAAACTAATATCAGCAAGAAAGACAAGACATACCATAAGGAATAGAGTTCAAACCGTATTCGAGAAGGATAGGAAACCGAGACGCATCCTTCCATACCCGGCTCATCCCCAGCAGCACCATCCCGGACTCCGCAAACCGGTAAACCGGAGATTGGACCCGGGATATCTTCGCGAACCATTCCGCCTCCTGGTAGCTGGAAGCGTGAAGGCTCGGAAGCGCTTGACCCTTCTTGAACTTCATAGCAATGGGGATGGCGCGGGCAGAGATGTAGAAGAACTCCCGCTTCCACGATCGGAGACTGCGCTCGGTCACGCAGATCTTTAAACCCTTAATACGGGTTGTCAGGGTGTACCACCCTTGGACGCACCTCCAAGTATAGAAGGTCATCAGGCGGTCCACGTAGGGCTCAATACCCAGAATCCGGCACACCCACTCGAAGTGCCGGACCTTGGCAATCGCCATCGGATGCACCTCGGTCAGGTGCACCCCGTGCCTCTCCAGGACACGGTACATAAACTTTGTCAATGGGAACCTAAGGTTTCCATACACAAAGAATGCAGCATATACCCCGATCTTGCCACTGGGGGCATCGTACACAGTCTGGTGAGATTCAGGAAACTCAGGCTCGAGGGACTCGAGCATGAACTTCCTGACGATGTACTGGTACTGATCGATAGGTAGAGCACACTGGCACTCGCCAGCAGTACTCCTATCGTCGGCTACAGCTTCAGCATCATGAGAAGACATTTTTGCAGAAAGAAGTGATTTCGGGAAAATGCTTGCCTGAAAAAGGGGAGTATTTGCCGGAAATCACTAAGAAGAAGAAGAGAGGTGAAAGTGTGAATTGCAAATAACCCTCTCCCCCTTTATATAGTAATCGCAATTAATGCGGTGAATTTAATGCGGAGGAGAGAGAAATCGACAGTGCAATGAAACTATGACACGTGGCAAAAAGCAAGCTGGCAACAGCTGTTGAAAGGACGTGCCAGTAACTTCGCGGCCACGCGCCCGAAAAAACACGCCCACGCGCCTGAAAAAGCGACTGGAATGACCATGTTCTGTCACGTCACCATAACTTCCTGCACGTCCTGACACAGTCAGAAGAAACTGTCGCACGACGTTTCAGATGTTTGGATTGTTCTTATCCTTACCAACCTTTTGAATTTCAAAATTCAAAAAGATTCAAAAGTAAGCGGGAAAACACCCCTTACCTTGGCAACCAAGTAACCATAAGACGGACGCGGGTACAGTGTTAAGGCAAAACCCTTCACATACCTTGCACCCGCAGGGAATTGAAGCCAAGAATACCCCGGCAACAAAGTAACTATAAGACGGGTGCGGGTACAGTGTTAAGGCAAAACCCTTCACATACCTAGCACCCGCAGGGAATTGATGCCAGAGGCACCTTGAAAGTAAAGTAACCGTAAGACGAGCGCGGGTACAGTGTTCAGTCAACCCTTCACGTACCTAGCGCTCCGCAGGGAATTGAAACCAAGAAGGATCTTCTGGGCAATGCTTGCGGAAACGGAAATAACATCCCCGCATAGCGGGAACGTCGAGAACTACATTGTTTGAGGCTCCAGGATGGAATTGGTGGTTTAACATAATTGATCACTATGTTCAAAACCACTAAAACCTCAAGGAGAATCCACACAAGTGAGACTCAACGCTCCTGACTTGCGAGAAGGTTACATACCTACCCGCATCATACCCAAAGATCAAGCAAAAAAATCGGGAATTTTTGCAAGTGACATTAGGAAACCCGCGGGAAGAATCCCCACGGAGAACCTTAAAACTAAACCCTTTTCAAAACCCCTTGCTTAAAGTCCAAAAGTTCACCTCACTTTATTAAACATTCGTGAGAAGAACATTGGACTGGGGGGACTTGAAGAGGTAGGTCCCAGCAGAGACCAGTTGGTCCCGCAAGACTCACCTTGAACAGGGACGACTACGCAAAGGCCATCTGCTCCCGCAGGACCCACCATGCTCATAGAATCTTACGCGCAGTACGCAAGCTGTACACGCAGGGAAAGCCTCCCAATGGTGAAGTACCCCGCCTGTTCCCGCAGTTGCGGATACAAGCCATCAGGGAAGGCTACCCGCAGACAGCAGAGCTACACGCACAAGACACTAGCTACTTCAGCAGTCACGTGAAGGAATGAGCAAGGCGGGAACAATCCCGCCCAAATGAGCCAGTCTGATTCTGAAAGATCTTTTGTACCATACCTACCAAGGTATGGATAGGACAGACGATCTGACCAGAACAGCCCATGAGCCAATCACAGGGTGACAGCTCACAGACAACAGTGCGAGGAGGAGCACCCTCTAGTACTGTTTCACTATTAGCCGCTGCCTACTCACCAACCCTTACTGTGGAGCATGCGCAGCCTACAGTTGGTGGAATAGTGTTACTGTTGGCCGTAACCTTTTCACCAACCAGCATGGCCTGCGTACAATCCACAGTAAGTGGGACGTGCATAGTCTACAGTTGGTGGAATAGTGCAGCCGACTTTGTTACTGTTGGCCGTAACCTATTCACCAACCAGCATGGCCTGCGTACAATCCACAGTAAGTGGGACGTGCATAGTCTACAGTTGGTGGAATAGTGCAGCCGACTTTGTTACTGTTGGCCGTAACCTACCCACCAACCAGTATGGCCTGTGCGTAATCTACTGTTGGTTGAACAGGAATACTATTCAGCCGGCTGTACCTTCTAGAAAACCTACCTTCGGCTATAAATACTCCAACATCTTGGAATGGTAAGATCATCTGCTATCCAGTTATCTAGCAATCTCTTAATATACACTTATATTCAGAGCAACCTAGTCTGATTCTCACGCCGGAGGGTGGTCACAAGGAGGAACCCCCCCCCCCCTTCTCAGTGACGAGCTTACGGTGTTTGTTTTGCAGGTCTCCTGAAGAACAGCCTTCTCAGCTAGACCTCATTCGTGGGAAACATTACTTAACCCCCAGATTATCTATAATCTGTACTGGGTCACTTAGTGTTTCTTCATCTACTGAGTTAGAACATTCACCTTCAAATAAAAAAACCATGCCTTTTAACTTAATCATGGAACCGAAAAATATTTTGTAAAAAATCTTCTATTTATGTCTCTTTATAACACACATTTGACAATACAAATACACAGGAGAATAAATATCATGTCACAATAGACATGGTTATGAAAAAGGGTTGTTCGAAGTGATATAAATGAGCAAATCATACTTAAAACTTGCAAATAGTATTAATACTAACATATAAAAAAACCAACACAAGAAAAACAGCCATGATGATAGTATAATCAAATTATTTTATCTAGTCAATATGTAATTATCATTTACGGGTGAAATAACCATATATCGATCTGAATGATATTACTGAACACGTGTTAACATCAAACATGGGGTTCCAATATTTAGGGTTCTAAATATATATGTGAAAAAAGAAACGATTTGTTACTTATAACTAACATTAAAAGAAACGATTTATTCTCAAATGGGACAATTAAGGAACATAAAATTGCAGACTAACAACTTAAGTAATTGGATAGTTCAGATTAAAAGTTCAAATTATGATATTTAGGGTTTAAAACACGACTGAAAATATAAGCATACCTCCTCAAATCGAGCTTTGGACGAACGTGTGAACCGGCTAATTTGCAAGATGTAGGTTCAGATCGAACATACCTACTCCCAATTGCAGATTTAGGGTTTTAAACAAAGGTCGTTGCCACTTTCCATATAGAATTTATTTACTTGTATGAATATACAAAACATACATTATCTTGAAAAAAAAGATATAATTATATAATATCAAACCTTTGTAATGGAAGACTTCTGGAAAATGCACCAAATGAAAAGATGTATTTCAAACAGAGCTCTCCACTTGTCTTTGCATCCAAACACGATCAAATCCAATCAATGAAGAGCCCAATTCAAAAAGGGCTAAAATTAATGAACTCTAATTGGGGTGGAGCGTATCGATTTAAAGGCTTGAAAACAAAATTACGGTTAGTTTTGATGATTTAAATGTATAAGAAGGTGGAAGATTATTGACAATGATACCTCGAAAACAAAAGATGAAGATCGATATTGTTGATTGTGTACAAACCCTAGATAGACATAGCACTTAACATGACAAATCATAACAAATACTTTGTCTTTCCAAACATAAGCATAAGGATGCACATTCAAGAGTTTATCATGAATAATCAATAATCAAGACTTCATTCACCATTCCTAGTTCGAAAGCCATAGACTAGCATAAAAATATACAAATCCATGAATGGATGCTTAAGTCATGAGTTTTCAAACATTACACAACCAAACAACCACAAGTCTTGAATATCATGACATAACAATCCTTTAAATACACAGAACCATTGAAGAATAATAATGAAATGGCTATAACACTAACACAATCCTTGCCAATAATCCATAAATACCATCAATTATTACTAAACTTCATCTAAATCAAAGTGATAACAAAGAGTTTAGCTCATCATGAGCTCAAGAACAACATACAAGCTTGAAAATTAGATACCAAAATTCATGGTAAAATCAAGAATAATCAAACCAAGAATCCAAGCTAGATGATGTAGATATCGATGATGCTTCTCTTGATGTTGGAATCCTTCAAAGTGCTTGCAATTGGATGGAAATCACCAAGGTTTAGAAGTTAAACAGTGGGTTCAAAACTCCCTGGGACTTCCCTTTCTTCTTACTGGTAGTTGTTATCTATATAGATAAGAGAGACATGATCATGTTTGGAGAAAAACATGATCATGTTTAAACAAAATACCAGATCTAGCCTCCCATTAGTCATTGCAAGTTACGAGATGTTAAAGGAGTGTACACGCTAACAAAAACAGCTGGCCTAAGATGAATTTGGATATCATGAAATCCAAGAAAGAAAAGTAATGGCCGAGCTTTGCTTAGTTGAGGCATGTGAACAAGGTGGAACATGATCATGCCATTCCAAAGGCATGGTCATGTGTGAAAGTGCAGTGGGTAAATAGTGTATGAAGACATGGTCATGCTTATTTGCCAACATGATCATGTTTTGCATAAAGTGCCAGTTTCTTTTTTTATCTTCACAAAATATCCACAATCTTATAAATCACCAACCAAGTCCTGGAAAATCACAAATAAATAAATAAGTATGTAATATCGTGATATTTCCAATAAATGTGCATGATATCGGGATAAAATCGAGCATTAAATATGTGTAATTTTAAGCACATCAGCTATGTTCGTTCATATGTTCATTAATCCAAGTTCAGTTAAGTTCGTTGGTGAATCATTCGTTCACACTATTACAAAGGAAGTAATGAACATAAAAACGAAGACACTCATTTCTTAACAAACAGACATGTACAAGAAAATATCGTTCCTTTAATTGCTAATTTGCTCGTGATCGATCATTTGTTCGGTTATAGTTAAGTGAACAAACATGAACATGCCCCTTTCGTGTTCATTGGTTCGTTTACATGTCTATCTCTTACTATATCAAGTTTTGAATTAAGTACTTGTAGACTACATTCTTGACGTGGGAAAATGGCCAGTTTGGATAAGGGGTGAAACGGGTTGGTTTTGGTTGGGTTGGCGGCATACATTTCTAACAACTAATATGTTAAGCTATGTTAAGGATAAATTCAGTTTCCTATGCTAGAATAAACCGAAATAAGAGATTACAATTGTTTTATTTGGCCAGTTCCCCTTTAGCTAAATTGTTTTTTTCACACAGTTAATCTGATGGGGATAAAGCATAAGTACATAAGCCTACGTGTTGTGGATACGTCTCGCCACATAGAAAACGAGGCTTTAAAGCATCTCTCCATAAAGTTCTGTTATGGTTTAAAGATCTCTTTATATTTATATATACGTGGGTGTATGTATGTGTATGTGTGAGAGTATTAAAGAAGCTGGCCCCACCATCCCTTCTTGCAGCCACGGTATTCAAACACCACCCCACCTTGAACACCGCCCACTCTCATAATCTTCATATGAGGTAACGTTGATTCTTCTGACTTTTAACTATTATAAGTTAAGATTTTTCTTTTTTTTCTAACAGGTCGATCTAGCAAAGGCCTAGGTGTCAGCAAAGTTTTATTGTTTATTTAAATAAATTGCTTAATTTTGGTTACTTAATTTTGTCAGTTAGTCAGATCTAGCAAAAACTTAGATAACTCTGGCTCTATTTGTAGATTATTGTTAATCGAATACTGCGGGTCGGAATAGACCTAATTTAGCCAATTGAAATATGGAGATACCCTCGGATGGTCAAGTTAGCATTGTATCTGTTGCAACATAATGTGGTTTATTGGAATATATAGAATGAACCAAACTAACTTAGTGAATGAATCACAAATACTAATTACATAAGCAAAAAGACAACTGAACATATGATGCAATCGCTTTTTGTCACAACCCGACTAAGAGGATTTGTTGTGACAACAAGTATCAATCAAACGCATTGGAAAATATTAAACTTATTACAATACTAAGTGCATGTGTCCCAAATACAACAATCAGAAAAGGAAATACAAAGTTTGCAACAAAATAATTACTCATAAATCTAGCATATTTATTCTTCTAGCTTCATTTTTAATTAGTTGTAACTTCATGTTGCATCGTGCCTAAGTGCAACACTCCTGATTAATACCTGAAAAATACATACTTAAAATACGTCAACAATATGTTGGTGAGAACATGTGTTTAAGACACATGACACAAATAAAACAAGTATAATGCATATTAAACAAGTTCACAATCAAACATGTGTTCACGATCCGTTAACATCAAAATAATAAACCCCTTACACATACCCCTTATTGTTATGGGTCAGTTTTATTTATTTCTGCCAACATAAATTACAGAACGACGCGTATATATGTCACAAGTTATGCATTTTATCATTCAACAGGTGGTCATCCTATGATGTAGGCCCACTGCGTGTGAGGGTCTTTCCCAGATAGTACTACTTATATATCTAGTAGCTCCTATTGGAGGTAATGATTGTGCTACAAAGTCAGGATTATTTATTGTAACTAAATTTTTATTGGTTAATAATACACCAAATCAAAACAATTTATAAAAACATTTAGGAGTATGTTCTCAATTCCCCCCAAAGTTTTAAACTAAATAATTTTAAAATGGTGATCACATGAACACACCTGTTAAAGTCTTGATCACAAAAGCGTGTCTTCTAAGTTTGATAAATTAAGGCCCTATGTTATATTATTGTGTTATAACTAAACTTATACAAAAATCTATTCTAAATGTGTTTGTGTCCTAACTTGGTGTCAGATTACATGTCCAAAACCCTTTTTTGTTTTTTTATATGTTATTTATTACTTTTATTTTTGTGTTTTATTGTACGCTATTTACATAATAATAATCATTATAACTTTACAAATAATAATAAATTTACTTTTATATAGCAAGTTTAAATATATATATGTATATCTTAATACTTATTTTTCTCTAATATAATTTTAAATTTTGTTTAATTGTTTTAACTTGTCGGTTTTAACCAAATATCATTTGGCCTAATTGATTTAAATAATTAAAAATAAAATCATATCTTTATAATCATATTTCATCTAAATAAAGCGTTTAAATCAAGACGGCGGGCAAACGAACAATATTTATTTTTGACTTTATGTAAAAACATATATTTTATATGGTTTAGTTTATTTTGTATTTATCTTTAAAATTTATATTTTCAAATTTTTAATGGTGAATAAATGAAATATATATAAGTTTTAAGTTATATATTATAAAATTTTGTTCTTATACAGTATATTTGCTAAAATATACATACTTATATATTTTAAATAATTAATTTTTGTAATTAATTATTATTATGATAAATACATAATAAAAAGTATCAAATAAACATAAAATAAATGAATATATATATATATGGGTAATATACAGTATATAGGTTATAAAAATTGTTAGTTTAATTAGTTGGTTAATATTCCATGTTAAGGTTATTAGTCATTTCTAAGGGTTATTTTGAGTAAATTTTTTATAAATACCATAAAATTAATACCTGACATAATTCATTATTTTTACCAGGTTTAGATTAGTATGTTTGGTGTTTCCATAAAATTTTAAAATTTTTGGAGGTGACTAACTATTAATCCGTTTATTAGAATTAAAACACGTTTTAAATAGTATAGGTTTATAGAAAAACATTTTTGTATGATTCTTTTATAAAAATACTTGTTTAAGAATTAAGTCTTCTAGAAAATTGGTTTTTGTCATTTATTTGGCAAAAAAATCCTACTTTTGAATTATTTTATTTTGTGAAATTCGTTTACGACAGTTTTTAAATTAATTTTTTGATTTAGTTGAGTTTCACGCCAATTTTTGACACAAGTAAGGTGAACAAGGTTGGTTTACTGTAAAATTAGTGGTTCTAAGGTATCAGCCATGTGGGTATAACTTGTGCTTAATTAGTGTGTACAACTCAAATATTAAGAGCATTCACATTTAATCCCCTATCTCTAAATCTAAAATTACATTAAAATTTATTATATTTTCTCTCTTCTTTTAATTAAATAATATTTTTTATATCTTTATCATTACCATTTCTCTTTTCTTCGCTCACAACCACTTTAAAAATGTATTAAAAAATTATATGGTGTAGATAATAACTTTTCAAATATACAGAAAAATCAATACATTCCTCTTTCCTTCACTCACAACACCAAAAACCACTTCCTATATTATAAAAACTCCACTCACGTAATATAGTGGATTAAATGTGAAAGCTCTAATATTGTAAATGTAGAGTTTTCGTATGGTTTTGTGTACGTTAAGTTAGGGCTTGCAATACACGATCCTTAGGATCTCCAAATATACCAAATATGGTTGTGAAGTTCATGAGTTTTGTGGGGACAACTAGTCGGTATAATGGCTTGTAAAGATAACATGTGAATTATGGAGTATTAAAATGTTTTTTATATACACCTGTACAATTTAAAACGTATTTTAACACCAATAAACAGATTAAATAGTTAGACACCTCCAAAAATTTTAAAGGTTTACAGAAACACCAAACTTACTAATATAAACCCGGTAAAATAATGAATTAGGTGCGGGTCTTAATTTTATAGTGTTTATAGAAATTTACTCAAAATAACCCAATAAAGGACTAAAATAATCTTTTCATGGAAAATTAACCAAATAATTAAACTAACAGTTTTTATATGATACATATGGATATTATCCATAAATATTTATTTTATATTTACTATATATTATCCTAAAAGTTAATAGTTTACATAAAAATAACTAATTACAAAAGATACATTTTTAAAATATACAAGTATTTATATTTTAGCATAATACTGTATAAAAACGAAATTTTATAATATCTAACTTAAAAGTTAGGTGTTTTTCATTTATTCACCATTTGAAAATAAAAATGTTAAAGATAAATAACAAAATAAACTAAAACAATATAAAATATATGTTTTTATAGTAATATAACGGCAAAAATAAGTTTATATAGCCTTATTATAATTAAACTTTTATTTTAATTATTTAAATCAATTAGGTCTTAAATAAGTAACATTTGGTTAAAACCGATAATCTACCATTAATCAAACTTTTAAAATTAAATTACTAAAAAATTAAAATTAAGATATGCTTATATATTAAAACTTTCTATATAAAAGTACATTTATTATTATTTGTAAAGTCATAATTATTATTTTGTAAATACCATACAATAAAACACAAAAATAAGAGTAAAAAATAACATATAAACAACAAAAAGGGTTTTGGACTTGTAACTCGACACCAAGTTAGGGCACGAACACATTTAGAAATGATTTTGTACAAGTTAAGTTGTAAGACAATAACATTACATATAGTCTTAATTTAACAAGCTTAGTGCATTCACGACAGCTTCTCTATCTTTATCTCTATAATTACATTAAAAACACTATATTTTCTCTCATATATAATTAATAATATTTTCTTACATCTTTATCATACCTTTTCTCTCTTCTTCACTCAAAACCACTTACAAATATATTAAAAATAAATAAAGGATTAATAGAGTTCCTTCAAATTTTCTCATCTCTTTAAATTTTTTCTCTCTTCTACCAACAACCATTTACAATCCTCTAAAAAAATTTAGAGATTTGTCTCACAAATGTTTTAGAAGAGCTGGTGAGAATGATCTTAGAAAACACGCTTTTGGGATCAAGATTTTAACATATGAGTTCATGTGATCCTTCTTTTTAAATTATTTACTTTAAAAAATTTTTAGGAATTGAGAATACATACACCTAATGTTTTCATAAATTGTTTTGGTTTTGGTGTATTATTAACCAAGACCAATTTAGCTGCAATAAACAATGTGACACCCCACATTTTCATGTTAACTTTGTTAACCCATACTGTGTTATCTTACACGCCATGCATAACATTTACACGGGTCGATAACGAGTCACACACATGAGTCCATCAGTATGCGTTGGTAATTAATGTCGAATCATATATGTTTAAATAATTCGGATACCATTGTTATTTGTTAGACGATTTTATGTGTTACGCGTAGTACATTATGCTCTCTTAACATGCTATTAGTTATTATATAATAATATTATATATGTGAAATTTCATGCTAAATAATTATGTGTTTAGTTCGTAGTTTGTTTCACGAAATCGTGATCGATTGCGCGTAATTTGTATGTTTTCGGCTTTTATAAAATAGTTTTAACAATAATATCAACGAGACTTTATTTTTATTAGCTTGAGTTATTATTTTATTCGTAATGATTCGTTATGACCCGACTTTGCTCGTTTATGTCAAAACTCGTTTATTAAGGGACTATTCTTGTAAATGTTGATTAAAACAATATTAAAATAATAAAAACCCAAACCTAATCCCCCAAACCGTCGATCTACCTGCTCACCCTCTCTCACGATTCCAAATCACCAACAAACCCTAATCATCTTCAATTCAACCGCAATTCTTGCAATTGGGGGTGTCTTTGAGTGATTCTCATCATTCCTAACAGTAGTTGGTAAGTCTTATGCATTGATATCATGTTTTTGATTAGTTATTGAGAAACCCTAGATGTTAAATCTCTGTAATATTGATGATTATGATGTTAATTGATGAATTAGAACCCTAGAGATGACAAAAACATGTTAGGGTTTGAGTTTTGATAACAACAGTTAGCTGAAAGATTCGTTCTTGTTTATTTTTTGGTCTCTAATTCGATGATAGTTGATTGTTATTGATCGATTCTTGATTCTAGGATATATTCTGAGTCTAGTTTCCAGAAAGGTAATTTTTGTAATATTTGGATGAGATTTGAATAGTTTTTATGATATTTCAAAAACATGTGTCAAAGCTGATTTGGGGAGTTATATTCTGGTCTGTCTTTCCGACACCGTAACTCCCTAATGCCAAAACCAAATGGGTTAGTTCCACTTCTGGAACTTAGTATTATGAGTTTAGAAGACAATCCAATTGGTCTAGCATAATTTTGATACATGAGCTGAGAGAACCATGAAACTAATTTTTATTGCACAATCTGATGAATTATCTGTACAAACCTATGATGATTGGATACATATAAATGATTTGAATATTTTAAGTTTGGTTGTTTGGTATATCGAATGAGCTAGATCCTTGTATGTCATACGCCTCACGGTAAAACTCTATTAGTCGAAATTTGAGGGTGTGATAGATTTGTATCAGATCCATTGGTTATAGTGAATTTGGTTTTTTTTTTTTTTGAAAAAACGGTCTATGACCTTTTCATAGCTCAAAAATAGTTTTTCCAACGTGTCAACCCATCATTTCATTGTTTTCATGCATTGCATTACATACGTATATAACATACACATACACTATGTCACTATTATGCCCACATAAACCATGTCACCATTCCTAGTTGATAAGATATTTTTTTACTTGCTACTTTGCGTCTTGGTTCACGTCTTTTATGTCTTTGACACAACCCCAATCCAGGAGAGACACATTCCACCACCAATAAATGGTTATGAAGTATAGGAGGAACCATCTTACGTCAGTTTTTTTTGTGGAACCCCAATTGAGAACAAGTTTCCCCTTCCTCTGCTTTTGGAATTACCTCATTAACTTTAACTGCTTCTGTTCATGACAACATAATGGAATGACATAACACCCCTTTGTAAGATAAATTGATGATTATGGTCCGGAACGTAATCGTGAATCTATAGGTACATTGATGTGAGATGGGATTACATTGTGTAAACACTTTTTTTAAAACCAAGTTTCTTAAAAATTTAAACTCTGTCATCTAAAGATATTTATCTTATCCAAACAACAAACTCGGGATTTCTAATGATTTCACTTGAATACTTTGTAATCGGATTACAATTTATTTAATGAGAATTATTATAACTCAAATTTTGTGAAGCAGTGTTTAGGAATCACTCGTTTCCTTAATGTATGTGCATTTGATGATTATATCATAGATATTTTCTCATGATGGTATATTGTGAATGAAGGATATCATGGATGGACGTGGCGGCATTAACATAACTCAGGAACAACTTACGGCATTGATCCACGATCGAGTGAATGAGGCCCTAGCGGCTTTTCAGGCTTCAAATCCCGGAGGTCCCCCAATTAATCAACCCGCGTGTACTTTTAAAGCATTCATGGACTATAAGCCTCACATTTCCAATGGAGCGAATGGTGATGTGAGTCTCCTTCGCTGGTTTGAAAAGGCGGAGTCTGTGTTTGCGATGTGTAACTGTCCTCAAGCTGATTGGGTCAAGTTTGCTTATGGCACCCTAGAAGATGCTGCATTAAGCATGTGGAATACTCAAGTTCAGATGATGGGCCTGGAGGGCCAACGCAACAACTTGGAATGACTTTAAAGATTTGTTATAAGAAGAGTATTGTCCGCGTAATGAAATTCAGAAACTAGAAACCGAATACTGGAATCTTAAGATGGAGGGATCGGAGATCGAAGCCTACACTAACTGTTCTCATGAGTTGGCAACTTTATGTCCTAACATGGCGATCCCTGCCTACAAACGCGTGGAAAGTTACCTCAATGGATTGGCCCCACAGATTCAAAGCATGGTGACTTCATTAAACCCCGGAACGATCCAGCAAGCTATCCGATTGGCACACAAGCTTACTAAGCAAGCAATTCAGAAAAGTACACTACCGAAGAAGAACGCACAAGTTTCTACTCCAGCAGATAACAAGCGCAAGTGGGGAAACAGTCAGAGCAACGGTTTAAGCGCTAATCAACCACAACCGCAACAATCAAAGAAGTATGAGAACAACCGTACCTTCAACCAACAACATGTGACAAATCAGGGTCAAGGCGGATATCAAGGTAATCGTCCTAAGTGCGATAAGTTCAACCTCCATCATCATGATGTGTGTAATACGAGTCAATGTGAGCATTGTGGCAAAAGAGGACATGCTGCGAAGGACAGTAGGAGCCGATATTCTGGAGAATATCGACAACAGACGCAACAACAACCTGATGATGCAAAGAAGTGTTTTCAGTGTGGTAATGAGGATCACTTTATGAACGATTGTCCTCAACTAAACCAAAACAACGGTGAAAACAACAATGATGACAGACATGGAAACAATAATGGCACCGGTGCTAGGGGAAAAGCCTTTCTGATTGGTGGGCGCAAATAAAGGAATTTCCATTAAATTCCTAGTAAGTTTCTTCTGAATGACTATTTCAAATCTATAAGATTCTTTTACTTGATGTCAGTGCTAACTACAAAGAAGTGTTTCCAGTGTGGTAATAAGGATCACTTTATGAACGATCCAATTGGATTGTCTTCTAAACTCATAATACTAAGTTCCAAACGTGTAACCAACCCATTTGGTTTTGTAATTAGGGAGTTATGGTGTCGGAAAGATAGACCATAATATAACTCCCCGAATCAGCTTTGATACATGTTTTTGTAATATCATAAAAACAATTTAAATCTCATCCAAAAATTACAAAATTTGTCTTTCTGGAAACTAGACTCAGAATATATCCTAGAATCAAGAATTGATCAATAACAATCAACTATCATCGAATTAGAGACCAAAAAATAAACAAGAACGAATCTTTCAGCTAACTGTTGTCATCAAAACTCAAACCCTGGCATGTTTATGTCATATCTAGGGTTCTAATTCATCAATTAAAATCATAATCATCAATATTACAGAGATTTAACATCTAGGGTTTCTCAATAACTCATCAAAAACATGAAATCAATGCATAAAACTTACCAACTACTGTTAGGAATGATGAGAATCACTCAAAGACACCCCCAATTGCAAGAATTGAGGTTGAATTGCAGATGATTAGGGTTTGTTGGTGATTTGGAATCATGAGAGTGGGTGAGCAGGTAGATCGACGGTTTGGGGGGATTAGGTTTGGGTTTTATTATTTTAATATTGTTTTAATCAACATTTACAAGAATAGTCTCTTATTAAACGAGTATATAGTCTGCTTTAACTCGAATGAATGTTCTGAAGAAACATCAATTAAGTTATGTTCTAGAAAAAGAAGATTCTTGCATTTTTGCCCTCCTGCTGAGAAAGGATTCATTTATCTGAGAAAGCATTCATTTATCGGTAAAATAACTTCTAATTAAAATACTTCAATTGGTACACGCAAGAAATAGGCCAATTCCGCAGCTTTTTGTTCCATTTACCGTGGAGTAAAATTCTCATCAGTACGAGTCAATGGAATGGCTCCCTGGCCTCTTATATCCATATAAAGGACACGCCGAGCATAAATACCCTCTTTAACTTCTATTCTGACGGATTGAATATCTTTTATAAGAAATCGGAGGAAGACCGGGGGAGGAACCAGACATGATAATTTTTCATCATCCGGCTCGAGCAAGAATAAAAAGAACTAACTGAATCCATATAAATGTTATCTAGACACCCGTATATACGATATATGGATGCTTTTATGTAAGTAAAATAAAAATTTTACTGGATTCTTTTTTCTGGAGTTGAAACTATCAAGTGCAAAAAATGAAGTTCTTACAAATAAATACTCAATACCCAAGTAGGCTTATAAAATAGATCGTGATCTGATCTGACATAAAAGAGAAAAGTCGGGTCATAACGAATCATTACGAATAAAATAATAACTCAAGCTAATAAAAATAAAGCCTCATTGATATTATTGTTAAAACTATTTTAGAAAAGCCGAAAACATACAAATTACACGCAATCGATCACAATTTCATGAAACAAACTACGAACTAAACACATAATCATTTAGCATGCAATTTCACATAGATAATATTATGAACATATGCTTGAGGTATTATTATTATATTTATATAATAGCTAATAGCATGTTAAGAGAGCATAATGTACTAAGTGTAACACATAAAATCGTCTAACAAATAACAATTGTATCCGAATTATTTAAACATATATGATTCGACATTAATTACCAATTCATACTGATGGACTCATGTGTGTGACTCGTTATCGACTCATGTAAATGTTATGCACGGCGTGTAAGATAACAGAGTGTGGGTTAACAAAGTTAACGTGAAATGTGGGGTGCCACATCATCCCCTTGTTGAAAGAATTTTCGTCTCAAAAATTTATTGTTGTCCTAAAAAAATTCTGGTGGTCACATCTTTGATACATGAGCTGAGAGAACCATGAAACTAATTTTTATTGTGCAATCTGATGAATTATATGTACCTACCTGTGATGATTGATTTATTATGAATAGTTCACACAAAGGAAAAATATAGTAAAAATATATTGAAAAACTCAATTTATACATACTTCTCTGGTAACTGTTTGGGATTTATTTGTAAGGAATATTTAGTTAAATAAATTATGTGAAATTCTTTCCTAAAAACTACTTTATCAGATTTTGAAATACTTGACTATTGCTTGATGTTTTGATCATGGTGTGCCATAGGATGCTTGTTAGAACAACTTAGAACAATCAACATTAATTGAAATCACCAACGAGTCATCGGGTCAAGTTTGTGCTTGTGTGTGAGTCCATATGTGAGTCTTAGAGTCTTGTGTTGTTGAACACACTCTTATAACTTAAACACTTGTACTAAGTAACAATTAGCGAGTCAAGTGCATCCTTTTGATTTTGAGAAAAGTCTATTACACGCGACACCAGGTGAGTTCATACATTTTCCTAATTGTTTTTCTAGAGAGAAAACACAAAACTATTTTCATATACTGGTTTTCTGGATTGAAAACATAAAACATTTGCTTATACTTGTTTTCGGGGAGAAAACACAAACTACTTTATGATACATGTTTTCGAGGAGAAAACACAAACTTACTTATATACAGGTTTTTTGGAGGAAAACACAGCGACTCGTTTTAGATTTTTCATAATTTCTTATGTATCACAAGTTTATACTAGATGCCTTTATATCATTTAAAGTCCTTACATTACTTTGAACCGATCGCGGGGTTATATTGAGTAGTACTACTAGGTTTAACAAACCCCACTCGGGCTAGTCGGGCTAGCACGGTTGTGATGTCGTAAAACAAGTGTTATATTTACCTAACTTTTATACGCCAGCGTTCGTGATATACCTAGTAAGAAAGCATACATACAGTCAACTTCGGTTCAACCGTCTAGTAGCTTTTTAATGGGTTGGTTACCCTGATATATTTTGAAATGTGCTAAATTTACTTATACATATTACATTTATCATTTCTTTGTTATAACTTATGAACTCATCAACCATGTGTTGACACTTGAGTATGATACTTGCCTAGGTCGCTAGGAAGCATGTAGCACGCTTGCTTGGAGTTTTCATTTTTGCATGAATTTGTATTTCAGATTGTTTTGCATTTGATGGGTTGTGCATGTTTAAGCACGTGTTTACTATTTTAAACTGTTTACCTTTAACTCTTTCGCAACACTTTTAACTTGTTTGGTTTGGATCTTATTTTCTTATGTTTGAATGAGACATATAAATGTTTTGAATATTTTGAGTTTGGTTGTTTGGTATAACGAATGGGCTAGATCCTGGTATGTCATACGTCTCACGGTAAAACTCTATTAGTTGAAATTTGAGGGTGTGACAAACAATCCTTGACTTTGTAGCACAATCATTAACTTTAATAGGAGCCACTGTATACATATGGTTAGTACTATATGCGGAAGCCCCCCCGCCCCCCCCCCCCCCCCCACCGGGGCACACAATGGGCCTACTTCATGGGATGACCACCCGCTGAATGATAAAATGTATATCTTGTGACATATAGTTGCGTCGTTCTGTAACTTATGTTGGCAGACATAAGTAAACTTGACCCATAATAATAAGAGGTATGGGTAAGGGGTTTATTATTTTGATGTTCACGTGTTGTGGACACAGGTTTGATTGTGAACTTGTTTAATATGCACTAAACTTCTTTTATTTGTGTCATGTGTCTTAAACGCGTGTTCTCACCAACATATTTTTAGGTATTAATCAGGAGTGATGCATGCACTTAGGCACGATGCAACACAAAATTACAACTCAAAATAAAGATAAAAGAATAAATAGGCTAGATATATATGATTAATTCATTTGTTATAAACTTTGTATTTCCTTTTCTGTTTGTTGTATTTGGGACAAAGACACCAAGAATTATAATAATTTTAATATTTTCCGCTGCATTTGGCTGATACCGGTCGTCACAGCTAATCCCCTTAGTCGGGTTGTGACACATTTAAGATATCAATTGAATAGACTAAGATCGCATGTCTCTTGTTAAATGATGTTCTCTTTTTGGTTAACCTTATGTTAAATTCTTTGAAATCATGTGCCATTTTCAAATCTAGGAGGTAGCTTGATTGAGTCAATAATGTACTAGTTTGAGATTAACAAATTATCTTTCTTTTACAAATCTTACACTCCGATAATTTGTTGCATGTTTGTTCAAATTATGACGAGTTGTAAAATGGACGGGTTGAGACGGTTTGGTAACAGATCAAAATAGGTAATTTTATACTAGTTTCTAATGTAATCAGTTGAGCTAGATAACTTTACCTTTTATGATAATTCGTGAGTTAAATCTAGTTACAGCAGATAAATTATTACAATAATAGTTTGTTTTGAATAAAACAATTAAGTTGTATGTGTAGAAAAAAAAAACTAGTTTTTTTTCTTTTTCTTTTAGCTGGTTTTCTTTTTATTACTTTTTAACATAATTTGAATAATGGGTGTAAATTTCTAACATATTTGAACAATGTTTGGTTCAGTTTTGTGTCTAACTCATCAACACATTTTGTTAAGAGGGTTGAGCATGTGTCAACCTGACGGGGTTGTGGCTTGAGCCATTTTGTTTGATATATAATAAGGATAACCGTAGGCTCATTAGCTTAAAAATTTAGGTTTCTTAGAAATCTGAAATTATACGCATGTAGCAATGTCTTATGGCTATCATCTTCATAAACATCGCTCTTACTTTCACATGGCATCATAGCTTCATAAGTCTTTTAATCATGTAGTGTCTCTACTCCGACAGTAACCTTTCACTAATGTGCACCGACTTTTGACGCCTCAGCTTTTCAGATGTATTTCACATTGACCTTCTCTAGCAACATTTCCTCTATATTAATCATCAAAAACTTGGTCTCTCGTCTAGCACATTTCCTCTATATTAATCATAAAAACTTGGTCTCTCGCATAAACACTATTCGTTTTGCTTTAATTTCCACTAATCATAATTCAATTACTTGGGAATCAAGTAAGTTGGTTATTTTGATTTGCTTTCCACCAATCCTTATTCAGTTAAGTGGGCCACCAGTTAACTATTAATTTTGCATTTGAGGAAACGAGTCACAAGCTAACTCATGATTCAACTAACTGGTTCATGAGTTTTGATTGAAAAGTATTAAAACGTTAACAAAATTGTACATTTTGATTTGAAACTTGACTTTAGAAATGGTGAATTACGATGTTTTGTTAAGGTTGGTTACGGGTTATCCCTGTTTTTTAACCTAAATTACATATACAATTACGGGCCCACCTCGACATGCAGGTCCTCAATATTAATTACTCACATAAGCAAACAAAACCTCCGCCAAGGCCACCATTGCCACCGCCACTCTCCGAGTCGTAACATTTTTATTTTCCAACCTAAGGGTTTTTAGCCATGTGAGATCACAACGTCAACCACATTGTATCCTTGTTATATTCCAATCTAAAACGTTTTGTCACCCTCTACCATCATTGGTTGCCAGATTCTAAGATAATACTAGTAAAATAAAAAACTATTTTCAAGTGTATATGATTCGTTTATGATCAATATTATGTGGTTCGAAGGGCAAGGCCAAATTGATCATTTGGCATGGGTGAACCGTACATTTTATTTTTTATTATTTACATTAATTTTCTTCTATTTGAATATGATTGTGTAGGTTTTGGTATTGCCAACATGATATAAAGAGTTGGGATAAAGATTTTTCGCAATTTATCTTTGTGATTGTTTTTTTTTCCTGACAAATTGTATTTCAAATTTTCAGTGGGTGATTTAGGGTTTAAGATCTTATTTCAATTTTGACATGAAGACTGAAGAGTAAAGAATTAGTATACTTTGAATAGTTTTTTTTCCCGCTAAAAGTTACTCCAAAAATAACATGCATGTTACATGTGTGATTACACGCCTTCTGAAAATTGTATACAAAACATTGTGTCATCATTTTTCATGTGTTATGATCTAAAGCAGATTTTTTATTTATTCACCCTAATTTTAGAATCCGATTTAGCCGTTTCATTTAGTTTGTGTTCATGTTGGGTTCGACCTCCAAGTCATGAATATGACCCATTTAACACTCATAGTTTTGAATCCACCCCAATCCTTTTATTATAGAGGTAACTTAAAACTTGTGGTTCGTGTCTAGTTTTTATGTTTCACTAACCTGTGTGGGTTAGGTGCTCCAGACCTGGATAACACCCACCAAATCCAGCCCAGCCGCCCATAACCCCAAGCACCATCATTTCCTTATACAATAGTGATGTTAAAAAAGTTTTCACAAGAATTCATACAATTCTTTATTTCTTAATTCTATACTTTAATAATAAACATAGTTTTGTAAAGTATATTTGTTATATAAAATTTTAAATCAGTTCCCTATTTTCTTGACAATAAAAGTATTGATTTTGTAACATCATATTTTCAAAAACTTCCACTTTTTAGTTTCTTATAGAATTATATTTTTGGTTATGAAGGATTTCTTAATATATTTTTATATGTTTTTTTTTTTCTTTTTTAACTGCAAATTTCATTAGAACAGGACCGAAACCCCTCCTGCTGAGAAGTTAGTATGAGCCGCCAACAATAAAACAAAACAGAAAAGTTACAAAGCTAAGCACTTTCAACTATTCTAGTCTACATCCAATCCAAGCTCTTCAATATATTTTTGCATGTAAACTATATTTAACGAATTAATGGCTCAAATAAAATTTCATAATATATTTTTGTATTTTCATTTGTTTTCTTAACACGAATCATAATATTTTCTTGTACTTTTCGTATGATATGGTAAGTGATTGATCGTATGAACATCCCAAAGTATTGTGGGCAGGCTCAACAAAAGAATCTAGCTAGACCTGCCGGTTTTTTCTAAAAATTTACAAGGTATTCCAATGGGTTTTTCAGACAGAGTCAATGACATAGGAAGGAATCATATTAGCAATGTTTGGAACACGCTTTCCTTGGTGTTTTCCACCATTGGAAAGTCTTATAAAACTACACTTTTGTTGTGTTATGTTGTCTCCATGTCATTACGTTCTTGTGGCTCAATAAGTTAAACTTGGCCTTGTATTTATGTTTTTTTTCCTAATGTTTTTGGACTATATGTTTGACTAAATTTTCAAACCTTAATTTGTTTTTATGTTGAATATGTAATCCGTGTTCCATTTGAGTTTATATCCACATGCATTCAAACCGAACTAATTGTCTTAACTCTTAAGAATGATTGACGTGATTCAAAGAAAAGTCGACAATGCGGCTAAAATATCCTCAATATATGAACTAGCAGTTATTAATTCATTATCTTAGTTTGATAACATATTTTAAAAGATGATTTGTATGACACAAAAACTACTTGGTACACTACCTCGTATAGCTTATGATATAAAACTACAAAACATATTATCATGTACTAAGTAATTATAGCGATGAACAAATGATCTTCATTTTCATATCATTTTCTAATATGGCAAGAACCTTTGCTTGATTGACTTAAAAATTACTTTCATAAAAATATATGCTTATTTAAAAAAATGTACACTTGTATCTATGTGTGTAAGTATATTATTATTTTTAGAAAAAACTAAAAATAGAACTATACTCAATCTCGACTAACATTTATGGGTAACTTAAACTTATTGTCCATGTGACAAGTTGAAACTTCACTTAGGCATAGATGTTTATTGGTTTTGAGGCATATTAAGCGCAAAATAGTACAAGTATAGATGTATACTCATTAGTCTTTGGGGGCAATACTAACCTAGAGAGTTTATGCATATAAATAGCACATAACGTTGTAAGTTGTGTACCGTCAAAATAAAGTTGGATTGTGTTTGACATATTATATGAACATGTGATTTTTACTGAATGTGTCTTTCGGCCTATTAAATCTCACATTATTTCTCTAGTTTTACTCACAGAGAAGATGTGTTCGCGGTTCAATATATAGAGATTACATTTAGGGTATATTAATCTACCCGGCGAAGCTTAGTATGAAATCTTGGGTTTTAAGAAATACTTATTTTTTCCATTTCATTATGGTTAATTAATCTATCTATTCTAATAAAGAAAATAACTGTAACACATGTCACTTGAAAATTCATTCCTAGTATAAATTTCATGCTCAAACTATTTTCTATTTTTAATGAAAACATATTTATTTCAGCGTAATCAAAACATATCAATACATCCTTTAATCAAATATATAATTATCTAAATTATATGGATTAAATATATATGAGAATTTATGTCAATACAATCAAAATACTTATATCTTTAATGAAAATCAGATCTACCATTTTTTACTAAATCAATTTATAGAATAATATTTATAAGTCTAAGATAATAAAGACGAAGAAATTATGAATCCATAGCAATTTTATTCGCACATATTAATTCAACATATATGAATCTATAGAATTTTTATTCATCTATTTCGAAACTGTAATACAAAATGGTGTTTTATTCATGTTAATTTTATATATGGTGTTCTTTTTTTTAATCATTCAAAATGAAAGATCTTATCATCTCATGTTAGAATTTAATTTTTCATCAAAAAAATATAAGTAGAACTTATAAAATCACACGGTGCATTTTTTTTCGTGATTATAAAGATATTGTGTGAGATACACAACGAATTCATATGAATATTTCATTAGAAAATATAATTTGAACTTATAAAACTATTTAATTTGATAAAATACATGTTTATTTATTAAATTTAATCATTTAATTAATTTATATAGCTTATTTGTATTTTTTTTAAGTATTTCATGTATTACACGGATTCTAAAGTTAGTATATATACTTAATATTAAAATCAAAACTTGATTGGTATTTTACTTCTCAACAAATGGTATCAAAAGTATAATAATTGCGCTTTGATATATTTAAACTTTCAAAATAACTTTAAGAATTCACATCAACTAAAGCAATTAACATATATACCTTTGGAAACCAACTTTTACGTCGCTAAATATCTTAAAGCAAATTCGCAATTGATGCCAAGAAACCTTTGCCTCAATGAAGTGAATTCTTCTTAAAAAAGTGATCAGATTTCACACTATGGGTATTTAAGAGGACCCAAAATCAATGTTTTTAAACCAGGTCCGGACGTTGACTCGAAATGCTTACCGGGTGAAAGGTCGGACCGATCTGGAAGGGCGGACCGGTGTTTGACCCGGATGACGTCATAAATAATTTAAATATATATAATTCATATACATATAATAATAATAAATACTAATAATGACAAACTTTGATGTTTATCTATGTTTTATGCATTACTTTTTAAATATATATGATTTATGTTTGATTAATAAAGACATCAATTAATCTTGGTTGATTGGCTCGTGGGTAATTATTAAAGTTTCTCTCCGAAATTAACCTAAGTTCGAATCCCAGCATGAAAAAATGGGTTTTACCGGTTCACCCGCCAGGTCAACCTATCGGGGCCAACCGCCCACCTGCAAAACCGGCTGGGTTTTTCTAAACGGCCCAAATACACTGACCTGACCCAGTATAGGGACCGGGTCCCGGTCAGACCGATCCGACCGGCAGGACCGGGTCGGGTTTCAAAACACTGCACAAAATGATGTACAATTCCAAAATTCTCTCATTTTCTAAAAAACCGGGTACACCAGGGATTTTCTAGAGACACCAGACACCCCCTCTATACGACACGCATAAGACTATACAAGAGTTATACCCCACATGTATAGGCCCCCGTATAAGGAGTATCTCTAGTAGAACCCTTACACCACAAAAATCGGTGAAAAAGTGTTCAGGAAAAACCAAGAGATGGTGTTCCTAGATTTTCCAAGTCGGTGTCGGGTTTTCTTGTTAGTTTTCACGAACACCACTCCATGACCCGTGTCCTCTTGACGGTGTAGATTAGAGACTGTGTATAGTTAATAAACATCACAATTAATATTGATTTATATAAATAAGCTTTGTTTTTAAAATATAAATATCAAGAGCCAATTTTTTATATAAATTTAATATAACGAATAACAAACAACTTTCTTTCTTAGCCATCATACACATTGACTTGACAAGGTCACGGGAAAAACAACTTGCGAAAAGTCGCACTAAGAAACAGATTAAATATAAAAATATATATATAAAATAAAGATTCCACTTGCAATTAAGTAATTAATTAATTCAAATATTTTTAGTAATATATAGAAGACCTTAAAAGCCGTTTACTTTGCTACCCAACAAAACTTTATGCTTTAAAGTCTCGATACCAAAATAATAATTTATTATATTGTTGTGTTCGGCCGGTTTAGTATAGTTCGAGTTAAGTCATATTTTAACTCATTTAACTAAAACTTAAAACTAAAAAGTCGAGTTTAGTAGATATACGGTTTTAACTCATTTAGTTATAAAAGGTTCATCGACATGACTTGAGCCCAAACCGATTTAGTTTCGGTATGTAAAAAACTGGTTTCAACCTGATTGAACATGTAGGTTTCGAACCGGTCTTAACCTTTTCCAGTAAAACCCGTTCCAAAGCAGTTAACCTAATCCGACTCAGTCAAAATCAAACCTGGTTTCAACTCGAATTGATTTTGACTTTTCGTTTACCAACCGCTACAAGTTTTAACTTTGAAACCGGTCTATACATCTCTAGTCAATAAATTTTAACTTTGAAACCGGTCTATACATCTCTAGTCAATGAATGTCTTTATCATGAATAAATAATATTTTTTATTTTAACATTTAGAAAATCTTCAAAGTTTATAAATTATAACAGAGATTAATTAAATATAAACCGTGTAGTTGGTACCTTAAATATTTTTTACGTATTATTTAAATAAAATATTTTATAATAATAAACCGAGACAAAAAATTAGTCGGACAAAATTGCATTATATATTAACATTTACACCCTTGAACTTTCTCAATGTACAAATTACACCCTCAACCTAAAGTCAAACTAATAATTAAAAAAATGTCATTTTCTTCTTTTCTTTTCCACTACTGTTTAATAATTTATCAACCGTAGAAAATTGTGCAAAGTTGTTGTGGACCACATTTATGTTCCCTCACTTTGACTAAACCACCACAGCGGTCAAACCTGCCGGAACCGGCGTCGGAACTACCCGGTGACGGTGTTCTCCGGCGTATGTTACCAAAAGCATCTTTGAATTGTCTTTAGCCAACTCTATGCTCTTCCTTGCCGGACATCCTTTTCCGATACTACATTTATAGTATACTCTGCAAAATTCAAATCGATAACCAAATCAGAACCTTTCATTTCATAATCATAACATCAAAGGAGATTGGTAGTGTACCGAAAAGTACCGATACCAAAAATGAATAAAATCATATTTTTTCTATGTTTCGTAATCATTGTTTGAAAAAGTTAGTTTATATATTTCGTAACCGTCGTTTAAAAACATCATATTTTGTATTTAATTTTAATATTATATTTTTGCTATGTTTATAATTCGAACATTAATCATTGTTTGAAAATATTAGCTTATATATTTAGTTGTTCATAGGGTTTACATTTTAATTCAGCTCGACAGAAATATTTAAATGCTCAGAGACAACCCTAGATATCCGTACCAGACTAGGTACAGTATCGGTATTCAGTATAAAAATGTTTTTTCGTATTCAAATAAATCGTTAATCAATTACCTTGGATAAATTGATCCTTCGATCTTCTTCTCTCCGTACTTCTTCCACGAGTAATCATCAGCAGGTATGCTCGTAACCTTAGATCCAACAATCGGAACTCTTCTTACTTCACGTTTTGATCCAGTCTTCCTGATAAAACAAAATAATAAACATATTAATTCATAACCACAAGCGCGTAAGATAGCAATCCAAACATCAATTTGCTAAAACACGCCGTGAGCGTACCTTCTTTTACAGCTGTGTACGGACGCAACCGGACGGTCAGCGACACATCTTTTCCGGTGAGTCGAGGGCAGCGGCGGCTTCCGTGAGGAGAACGTCGGCGCCGGAGTTACAATACCTAAAGATGACGTCATGGACGACGAGCTGGCTGACGACGTCGTTTCGGTAACCGAAATATAATCAAAAACGTTGTGTGTATCTGATTGTTTTGTTTCTGGTTGTGATGAAGCTGACGGTCCACGGCGGAAGCGTGCGTGACCGGTACGCTTTGGGGTGGACTCTGAAACATATTGTTTTGAGGTGGACTCTGGTACATATTGGTCGAGGTGGAACATATTGTTGACATGATGATCTACTACGCAATCAACCGCCATTGAAAAATGAAATGAAATGAAACAAGAGAGAGATTGTGAGGATTGAAGAATGAGAGAGGGTATGGTATATATAATTGATATTTCATTGTAGAAAGTCAAACAAAACTTAAATAATCATTGTGGAATAAAAGAAAACAAAAAAGAAAATGAGAATTCATTAATAAGTGTAACAAGTCGTGTATGTTATAGCTGTAAACACCATGTGTGCACAAGTCAAATGGGAAAACATTGATGTCAAGTATAAAAACAAAATAGGGGCCATTGTCTTTAAAAGTTTAAATATTTTAATATAAAAATTTACTAGGTTAGTACACGGGTGGAAATATTGAAATTTTCAAACTAACATGTGTCATTTGAAAGGATAACATAAGTTGTTATATGTTATTCAGGACGACAACATATTTTATGTTGTAAATAATATTTGTACGAAAACAAATGATTGTGAAATACAAAGATAAACCAAAATAACATTCAAATTATAGTGAAAATATAATCAAAAGTTAAAAATGTAAAATACATAAGCTATTAAAAAGACTTTCTTATAAACAATATTGATTCTTTATTTGTAACTTTGTCTTCCTTTTTTAATATAAAAATTTTGACATCACTCTTCGCTCTTGATAAAGCTACATAGAGTTGTCCATGTGTAAACACCGGGTCTCTGAGATATATGTCAACTCTTGCTAGAGATTGACCTTGACTTTTTGAATGGTCATTGCAAAACAGACTACAACTGGAAAAAAAAAACTACATTCTCTTCAATTTAAACGAGAGTTTCTTATCTGAAGGTGTTACACCATAATGAATTATATAAGTGCGATAACCAGCATTAGTACCCGAAATAACTTTTACTTCAACAAAACGCATACCCAAATTAATTATTCCAATCTAGTTCCATTACACAAACCGTTCTTCTAATTCATATTCTTTAGTAACATTATTGGCACATGGATTTTTAGAACCAATCTATGAGTCAAAATAATTTTGGTTTTTCTGATTTATTTAGCATAATGTGTTTTTTAAAATTTTACTTCAAATTAATATATAAAAATATAATTAGTATGGTTTAATTAAAAACCAAAAAATTGATTTTTTTTATATGAAACACAACTAAATTTGTTAATTTTGTTGCTAAGTATGGAAACAATATAAATTGAGTAAACCAGATATAAGTAAAAAAATAATTGTGAAATATCTTTGCGCCTCTAATTAACATAAATTTATTCGTATACACATCTTAATTATATTTTAATTGGTTTTAAGAAAATAAAATAGTATGGATAACTGGAAATTATGTTTCCTATCAATTCTAAAAAAGAAAATAGAAAAAAGAAATATGTAAACATACATTAAATGTTATTAAAAATTCATTTGTTAAAAAGGTATAATTTAGTTAATAATAAAAATATCAAAAATCGTTTATAAATTTCCGTTACAAGTGCCAAATTTTTAGGTAATAACATATTAATTTTTATTTACTATATTTTAGTTAATAAAGAAACTATACTTTAGTGTATTAGCGCGTTTAAAATAAAATGTTACCGTTCAAAATGTTAATAAGTAGTTCTCTTGGCGTTGAAGCTACACGTTTACAAAAAATATACATACTTAAAAAAATTTAAATGGTAACTAAAAAATATTAAACTGACTAACCGTTTGAAATCTTCTTATTGGAAGGCGTTGATTGACCAAAAATTACGTTTTCTTTAATTTTGAATACATCTGTAATAGAATATAATATGGTTAGCATATGAAAAAGATGAACATAAATATAAAAACAGAATTTTATAGAGCATGATGTTTCAGTTTTGTTGACTTAATGAATGATTTTAATACACAAAACAGATAAATTAGAAAACCAGGAAACCAATTAGGTTATTTATATTTGATGTTCATAAATATATTAAAGACATGATAAGTAGAAATATTACACAGGAAACAACAATAACACAACTTACTCTACTGGATATGATGACTATCGGCTAACTTGAATCCACATAGATGATCAGAAATTCATTTATGTAAAAGTATCTAACCCACAAATATATTTCTAGAATAGTAGCCCATGTTACAAATGGGTTGAAAGCATATCAACAACCATATATATATAGACAACCATAAAATTTCATAACTAACATATTAACCAACAAAAATATTTAACATAAGTTTGTAACCAAAATATTAAACATTTAGATTGTATAAATAAAAAGGTAATACTTACACAAACAAACTATACACCTAAACTAAAAAACCAAATGAAGAGATGAACATGTTATAATCATATTACCCTACCATTAACTTCTTCGACATTTCACAAACAAAAAAAGTAATTTTGCTTCACAATCTAAAAAACAAAATAAACCATAGCAGCCTGATTAATATACAACTAACGTTTTTAAGGTATTATGAGTTTCATTTCAACATTAATAAATAAATAAAGATGTATTTTATTATAAATTATTTTGTAATTAAACTTTTGTTTTATTTCGATTCAAAGACCTTTTAGTTAAATGCATTAAGTTAAATCGAAGTAATAAAGATTTATTATACTAATTTCACTAATTAAGTCTAACTAAACTAATATAGAGATAATTAAAATTAAACCGGTTAATTTTAATTTTATTACATATAAGTCATTTCCTAATTAAAGTTCTATTAAAGTGACTGCAATCTAAAGTAAATTATGTTTCAAACTCTTTAACATCATTACATTATTTAAAATCAATTTCATTAATTAATAAAAAACATATTAACTTTTTAGTATAATCAAAAATAAATTATTTAAATTTCCAATATACATTAAATTTGTCATTTATGCTAATTAAAATTTAGTCAAATATAAAAGATTAAAAGTTTTAATACATTAAATTTGTCATTTAATACAAAACATATTAACTTTTTTAGTTTAATGACATTGAATACTATTAAAAACTACAAAAGATTGTTGCAAAAGTCGTCAATTTTGGTTTTGTAAAAGCATAAATAAATAAATGTGAATATTATTATAAAAAAGTTTCCATTTTTTTTGGAAATTCAGTAACTAAACAATATACTGTTAATTTTTTTAATTATCACGAAATTATTGTCAACACTTTAGCATCATTACCTTATTTAACAATAAATTTCATTAGATCATTCTTTTTTTCAATTTTATACATTAATCTTGACATTTATGCCTAATTAAAAATTGGTCAACTATAAAAGATGGAAAGTTTTATTTTCTGTTTACTTTATTAGTTTATTTTTTTAATTTAGCCTGAATAAATTAGACAAATTGGTAATTCTTGACATTTATGCCTAATTAAAAATTGTTCAAATATAAAATATGGAAAGTTTATTGAGATTGGAGACTAAAAAAAACTACAAAAGAGTGTTCAAAATTGGGTTCTTAAAAACAGAAATAAATAAATGTATAAATGATCGGAATGTATCATTAAAATTAAAGATGATGAATATTTATCATAAATAAGCAATCATAGTGAATATCTAAGATTTTTTAAATATAAATTTGAAATAAGTAATAAACAGCATATTATATTTGTCAAATAAATTAATGTGTATTTAATATAAAACTTATTAACTTTCGAGTATATTCAAAAGTAAAGTATTTAAATTTTTAATATACATTAAATTTGCCATTTATACTAATAAAAAATTTGGTCAAATATAAAAGACGGAAAGTTTGTTGACATTGAAAACTATTAGAAACTTCAAAAGATTGTTGCAAGAGTGGTCAATTTCGGTATTTAAAAACAAAAATAAAAAAATGTAAATATTATTATAAAAAACTTTCATTTTTTTAGAAATTTACTAACTAAACAATATACTATTAATTTTTTTAATTATCACGAAATTATTGTCAAGACTTTAGCATCATTAACTAATTTAACAGTAAATTCATTAGATAATTCTTTTTTCAATTTTATACATTAATCTTGACATTTATGCCTGATGAAAAATTGGTCAAATATAAAATATGGAAAGTTTTCATTTTTTGTTTAGGTTATTAGTTTATTTTTTAATTTGAACGAAATAATTAAGACGAATCGGTAATTCTTGGCATTTATGCCTAATCAAAAATTGGTCAAATATAAAAGATTTAAAGTTTATTGAGATTGGAGAATATTAAAACTAAAAAAGAGTGGTCAAGTTCGTTTCTTAAAAATATAAATAAATAAATGTATAAATGATTAGAATGTATCATAAAAATTAAAGATGATGAATATTTTAAAATAAATAAGCAATTATAGTAAATATCTAAGATATTTTAAATATAAATTTGAAATAAGTAATACACCATATATTAACTTGGTCAAATAAATTAATGCGTTTTTAATACAAAACTTATTAACTTTCAAGTATACTCAAAAGTAAATTATTTAAAATTCCCATATATATTAAATATGTCATTTATGCTAATTAAAATTTGGTAAATATAAAAGATGAAAAGTTTGTTGATATTGAATACCACTAAAAACTAAAAAAGGATTGTTGTAATAATGGCCAATTTTAAATTTTAAAAAAGAAATAAACAATTATAAATATTATTATTAAAAAACATTCCATTTTTTGAAAGTTCAATCTACCAATTTGGGCTGTCATAAACTAAAATTATTAAAAATAAAGTACTGTTAGATATACTGAACTATTAAAAAGAAAAATTAGTAAGAATTATTAATGAATGTAATCGGAATAATTAGCATGATAATTTCGATAAGGAAATAAATCAACAATATTTTCGTATATCTCAAAACATTCAACATGTCTATTGAATCTTGGAATGAGTAGGTGGAACTTTGGTAACCCAGTCCTACCATGGCTAGAGTTAGTCTCCAAATCGTCCTTAAACTGTAAATATGAATAGAGGGAGCTCTCAACATATAAAATAAAACTGTAAATATGAATTTCAAGAAATCTTACATCAGTAAGAACACGCATTTGGTGACCAGGTCCTACCGTGACTCGAGCTATACTCTAAATGGTCCTCAAACTTCATGTTACTTGCCGTATATCTCATAAAATTTTAGATCTAATAAAAAAAGACGGTCATAAAATATTACCATTTTAAATCAATTGATGGTTTATAAAAAAATTATTACCGTTGGATATGATACGCAATGGTTGTCTAGACGATGACACTGCACTGCAAACAAAATTATTATTATTATAACATTGTATTTAGAGAGTAACCTTAAATTATTAAAATCCTAACCATTTGTATTATTCCTCTTATTGGAAGATGATGATTGAGAATTAGTGCGTCTTTTGGAACTTGAAGACATTTAAAATATAAAATAAAAAAAAATACGATTAACATGTGAAAAATTTATAAATCTTATATCATGTAGAGAACAATAAGTTACATAGACTGACGTATAGTTATATCGATTATACAAAGTAGCGTATTTTACAAACAAATCGTACATACCTTCAAACTTATAATATCATTCAACTTAAAATGTTATCAACACTTCCAAATTATTGAATCTCTGAGTTAATAACCCACCAAGTATTAGGAGTGACAATTTAAGAGTGACATATTTTGTAAGCTCAAGTATTCAATATATAGGCTTGAAGTTTAGGTGTGAAAGTTTATGGTAAAAGTATTTTAAGGGAAGATCAAGTTTCTATGGTTACCATAAATTATGTTCTTTCTATATAAATAATAATTCAATAAGTTATGAAAAGTTTTTTCGATTTTATCTTGCATAAATTAAGTTTCCTCTTTTGAAAGAATCATTATGATTGTTTAATTTGTTTGACCAAATCAATATATTGTAGTATATAGTGTATTTTATATAATATTGAGTAGGTTGAAAAATTAATTTTCAACTATATTTATTACGAATTAAAAAGAATGACCGAGATTTTTGTTAATAATGACATATGTAAAACAAAATTATTGTTCATAATAAATAAATAAAATCTAATTACCATAAACTTTGATGATAATTTAAACGAAAAACTTAAATGAAATTATATTTATTGATGAATTTGGTTTAATTTTAACTAATTAGATGTGAACATTAAGAAAATAAATAACAATCTACATTTATTGATGAATTTGTTCTTATTTTAAGTGATTGTTAGTTACAAATTATATGTAACTCTCAAAATAAAAAAGTAGTTAAAATCTAAAATTAGAAAATATTGACTTAAATGAATACATTAAGTATTTTAATTATTAGGAATATAATTTATTTTTGATTTATTAAATTGGCAAGAAAAATAGAGAAGTGAAAGATAATTTTGAAAGGAAATGCAATCGCCCTATATGTAAGGGACATGTGGCACCAAACTAATTTGTTTTAATAGTATAGTAGGACATATTGATTACCATTGTCTTTAAGTTTAAATAATAATAATAATAATGATGGTATAAATATGTTTATTGATTGGTAAGACTATGTGTAGTGGGCTATAAATTTGGGTGATATTAAGGCCAAGAACACCGCCTCCTGGGACAACAAGATGGGCGACAAGGGCAGGGCAACTAGTTTTTGTCGCTGTTTTGTTTGGAAATGATATTATTATATTATTATGTATGTGATATATATATATATATATATGTTTAAGTTCAAGAGATAAATGATATTACTGCAAGAAATGAATATGAGCCATTAGTTTTATTTTAGATTTTAAAAGGTTAAAAATAAATGAAAAAGATGTAAATGCAACAATAAATGCACCCTCTCTCTTCAATTAATAAAAATAATATAACCATAATAATATCTCTCTAATTAATATATCTACCTTTTTCGCATTTTCTTTTCGAGACATTCTGGATCTTTACAAGTTTTCGGGGTTGTCGAGAAAGAAGGCAAAAGTGTTTCACGCTATGTCTTATTACAATTTGGAGTATTTGGAAAACGAGGAATGCGTTGGTTTTTTAGTTCAAGCCGGCTCGGTTGCATAGTGTGATTGGTGAGATTATCCAACACAAATTCAATATATTCATATCGTTATTTATATTAAAAAACAATTTATTTTCACTCAATTTATTAGCAAATATTAACGCGTAATTTTTAATAATAAATATCAAAATATATCTAGAAAAACTATTGTCATAAATAATATAAAAAATTTCATACAAATGTATCCATTAAATATAAACAATAAATATACAACTTACACAAAATTATATAACCTACACTTGTTTTTAGCAATAAAAACGTACAACATACAAAAAAGAATACAACTTACATACTTAATTCGACATCAACAATTATATAAACTACACAAAGATACACATAACCTACACGTGTGTAGGTTATATGTTTTCCATGTGTAGGTTATATGTTTTCTTATTGTTAGAACAAGTGTAGGTTATATGTTTTTGTGCATGTTGTATATTTCACATTTAATGCAAACATGTGTAAGATAATATTTGTATTATTCATCACAATGCAACTACGTAGTGATGGATATTGATAAGTTGAGTTGGAATAAACTGGTTTTAAATAGAAAGAAATTTTAGTGTATGAATAAATTGTATTTGTGTAGGATAAAATTTTTGTGTATAAGTTATATGTTTTTCATGTGTAGGCTATATGTTTTCGTGTGTGTGTGTGTAATTTATTGATGATGAATTATGTGTGTAGTTTATATGTTTTCTTATTCTTAGAACAAGTGTAGGCTATATGTTTTTGTGTAGGTAGTATCTTTTTTGTTGATATTTAATGCAAACATGTGTATAATAGTTTTGTATTATTTATCATAATGTAACTACGTGTTGATGGATATTAATATATTGAGTTTGAATAAATTGGTTTTGCATAGAAATAAATTTTAACGTATGAATAAATTGTATTTGTTTAGGATAAAAATTCAAGAGACAAAAATAAGTTATAAAAATAAATGAATTCTTAATATTTTTCAATTATAGTAATTTGATTAGTCATATTAATTGAATAGATAATTATTGTGTTTTATTAGTTATATTAATTGAAAAGAGATAATGCATTTATTGTTTCTTAATTTATCTTTAAGCTTTTAAAACCTAAAATAAAACTAGTGGCTCGTTTTAATTTCTTGCATTTCTCACAGTAATAGTATTTCTCTCTTAAACCATCCCTATATATATATATAGGGCTATAACACCACTACACCACTAAAATAAAAATCTCCCATTTGCTGACTAGGCGTCACATGACACAAATCGCCTTATTTTGTAGCTCTTCCACTACACATAGCCTAATACATTTAAAAGACAACGGTTTAAACATGTTGAAAATTACAAAAATATTTGATCGGGTTGAAAAACAATCTTTTAATTCTTTTTAAATTAAAAAAGATTATACCAAAAAAATGCATTTTTCATATATAAGCATTCAATCACTCCATCTACTACGCACATCAATAATATAAAAAAATTAATTGCTTGTTTGTGACTTATAATTGTATGTTTTGATTATAAGTTATTAACTTATTATAAGTTTTTTAAATGTGATGTGAAATGTTATTCTATCCTACTCTTCTAATAAAAGAATATAATTACGACACATGTCGTTTTGTCGTTAAATCTTATAACTCTTTTTTCTTTCACAATTAAGTTCTTAATTGACCTAATATATGTCATATATAAATAATTATTTACTTTCTTTTCACACTTTATTTATATTATATTTATACATTTTTATAAAAGTAAATTTTAACATATTATTTTATTCCATAATAATTGGTTAAAACCAAAAATCAACAACAAACCATCTTTGTTAAAAGAATATATATAATTTCAAATGTTAGTATTAACATATTATACGATTAATTTAGTTAAAGATTGTAAAGAAAAACAAAGCTCGAATATGCTTTCATTTTACAAAGCAATTTTTTTAATCATTAAATTATAATATATGTTTAAAATGTCGATCCATTTATTTAAAATCAATCAAATTATTATTATTATTATTGTAAATTGTCATATAAATTTACAAATTATAAATATATGCTTTAGATCTATTCATTTGTTTTGTTAATTTAATAAACTATGTATATGTTATAATGCAATAATACTATAATAGTACGTATATACCAATTACTTTCATATAAAACAAAGTTTATCATATTTAATTTCTTGGTTTTTTATCAAGAATTGTTCGGGTTTTTTGTGGAATTTAAATTTGATTTTGTAAAATCATGCTTTTGATAAATATTAAATAAAAAAATTTTGTCTACTTAGTGGCGTGTTGTTATTTAGTTAGTTAAATAAAAATAATATAGTGTGGGCTTGGACAATAAAAGATGGAATAAGAATGTGATGGGCCTTAGGGGTATATAAACACCATTAAACCTCCCAAAAACATAAAACCTTCATTTCCTTCATCCAGCCTCCATAACACCCTCAAAAACACACACAAACACTCCTCTTCCATTTCTATTCAGATCTGAACCCGAACCAAAAAGAGTTTGTGTTATATCTTCGTCATACAAGCAAGAAACACGTCTAGATTTGTGTGTTGAATCAGACACGAAGCAAGAAGTTAAGTTTTTAAGGTCGGTTTGCCCTAAGGTTTGATACTAAGGCTAATCGGGCCTTATTATGTAAGAAACATGTAAAATTGAACGTAAACAAGATGTTTGGAATGAAACGAGACAAACGAGTGACGTTTGGACCGTGTTAGAATGAGAAAAATGAAGTTGTTATGGCTTGAAACTTGTTCTATCAGTAAAACGAGCAGAACGAGATGTAAGGAGTTGATTATTTAGAAATACACGAAAAACCATGTTTAAATCGATTTCTGGGAAGAAACTCGATTCGTTAGGAAAACGAATAGAATTGGAAACAAGTCGAATCGAACTAGAAGAACAAATCTAATCGAACCAGAAAACGAATCGAATTGAAACTCGGTTCAGTTTGTTTGAAAAGCGATTCGATTGTTTATAAAACTTGATTCGATTGGTTTTGAAAAACTCGATTCGAGTGGTTTGAAAACTCGATTCGATTGGTTTGAAAAACTTGATTTGATTGGTTTGAAAACTCGATTCGATTGGTTTTAAAATTGAATTCGATTGGTTTGAACTTCAGTTTTCTATTAAGGTTTTAGTAAATATTTATTAACGAAAATAAAAATTTTCACCATTAAACCAACTTAAAACCCTAAACCCACATTTTCATATTTGCCTCCACACACTCAAAAACACATATAAACACTCTACTTCAAACTCGGATTCAATCCGAGCTAAAGGAGGAAAGATTTCGTGATTCAAGCGTCACCAAGAAGCAAGAAATACGTCCAGATCTACATCTAGATTCATACCATATGTTATACCCCAACCTAAGACAGAAATGTCGGGGCGTGAGCTGATTGCTCACAGCTCTCAAGGTACTATCATACAATGTTAAAGGTGACAATATCTATTAAGTTTATTTAAATAATTCATATACATAAAAGTAACCAAACTACAATAATTTAAAATTAAATCAAATAAAACAAAATCCAAAATTCTAATTCTTATATCTTCTTTTCTAGCGCAACCCTAAGTTTTCTTCAAAACAAGCTTGAGAATCACATCACACGATAACCTGCATATGCGTTAAAAATACAATAGCTTTTGTCAATACTAGGTTGAGTAAGTAAAACACCAGATTTTCATGATTATATAATAATAATTAAAAGAGCAAAATGTGTCAAGTGAGATAATCAATTTAGCCATTGAGCAAGTAAATAATGATGTCAGTAAGCACGATGTCAGATAAACTGAACGATGGCTAACACGACAGACGTATGATCATACTAGACTGAGAATATGTTTGACCTCTCCGACATGTATTCAAGCAAATCATATAACCATATAACACGTTAGGTATAAACTGTTAAACATGCAAGGCTAATAGTTGCAAGTTTGAGTATTAAATAGTAGTAAAATATCTACGAACGTATATGTCCCCAAAACGGTTAAAAATGAGTAAAAAGAAGGGGAGTGAAATACTCATCAACAAATGAACAAAAAGGGATGATGAGATTGTAAGAATAAAACGCCAAGCTCTTCAGGAATTTACCAACGAGGATTCCTAGTTAAAATAATAACGGGAATAAATAATAACTATACAAGACTTATATGGATTCTGGTTTCGATAATGATTGGGTAAGATTGTGAAAATATTTATTATTTGGAAATGTTCCTTATTATGAGAACCATCATTAATCTTATTTCTTTATATAATATTATATATATATATATATATATATTTAATCACTATTATTATAATAAATAATTAAGTAAAATAACTTAATTAATGAAAATATACTTTATGATAAAATATTTAGATAGATATGTAAATAATTCAATCTAAGACATATTTATAAACAAAATACTTAGATAACTACAAATATATATGTATATATATATATACTTTCATAATATATATATAAGTAAATATATATTGATTATTTTCGAATAAAGAGAACTTACCAACATTCGTGTTAACGCTTATTTTAATATGTTTTTCACGTAAATAAGTGAAGTATTGAAGCTTCGTGAAGAGCGCGGGAAAATAGTGACGCGTGTTTGAACGAAAAATGTTGACTTTATGTTGAACTTGTAATTTGAATAAAAATCGTGTAATATGACACGTGTAATGACTCTGTTGATTAAATAAAGTTTAACATTCATTAGAAATCTGTTATTAAATGTGATTGGCTGAACAACGTCTGTCACCACCCGAATGACTTGATCAAAGTCTTTCGCTGATTAAATTAAGATTTTCGGGGTGTGACACTGCCCCCGGACCCCCGTTCGTTGAGGGTTGCAATAACCTAGAAATATGATATGGATAGGGTTTGTTAATTGATACATATAATTGTTATACAGTTAGCCGCGCCTAGTTAAGGAAATGAGTTACCATTAACTCTGAAAGGAATCTCATACAAGTGAGTTTCTAGCCCCATTTCTTTGTTATATTTTTTCAATGGCCTATGTGCATACTCGATGTGACTAGTTAATACAATTACCTTAAGTGGTAAGTGTATGCCTTATATGATTTATGTGATTGAGGTTATGAATGAATGATTGTCGGTACGTGAATGATCTTTGGATATTGCACATATCGCCAGGAAAGGTGAGTTTTATATGAATAGTGTATGAATGATATATGCACGTTATATGAATGATTAAAAGTATGTATGAAAGTGTAAAGAAAGGTATGATAGGGACGCACGGAAGAAAGGGACCGAGCCCTAATAATACTTGAGGAAGAAGGGACTGGACCCTAATAATATCCGAGGTAGAAAGGGACTGAGCCATAATAATACTCGAGGAATAAGGGATCGAGCCCTAATAATACCCGAGACCGAGCCCTAATAATACTCGAGGCTAATAATACTCGAGGCAGTATGGCGTAATGCTCTTTAAAACGTATAAGTATGTAAAGTAAGAATAAATGTAAAGTATGAAAGAAAGAAAGAAGATATATACTTACGTATGTAGAAAAGAAAGATAAGCAGGCTACGTATATAATATGTATCTACGGATGTGTATGTATAAGTTTGTGAATGTATTGTATGTTACCTGATTAACTAGGACTCACTCAGCGTTGCTGACTTTTAGTATGCACACAGGCAAATAGACTAAAGCAGCTAGCTTGAGGGAGACACATGACAGGAACTGAGGAAGCTGGCATCTGAAGATTTTCCATGATGTTTAAATAAGATATTTTTATGTTATGTTTTTAAAGACAAGTTTTAATGTTTTGTGATGAATGATTGAAGTTTTTTTTATTTCACGAAAGTTTAATTTAACTCTGATATTTAGAACTTTTATGAGTAAATCCAACGCCAATGTAGGGCACCGGGAACGGGGCCCTACAATTTCACCCTACATACCTCGGACATTATTTGGGTCTGGTGCCTTCATCCTCTGATATTATTAGGGTCTGGTGCCCTTCATCCTTGGATATTAGACTATCCACAATGCTATGGGCGCCTTTAAAAGCACTTAGATGCCACATCATCTATTACGTCATATCCTTAAAGATACTTAAAAACCTTCATTTCATCTCCAATGCAAAGTAAGCCCTTAGGCGCCCTTGGCTGTCGAGTCAGCTTCCGCATCATATTTTGACAAATCCTTAAAAAACCTCAGTTAATCTCTAACCTTAAAAATATCTTTATATATCCTATATATATATAGGGGAATGTTAACGTACAAATGAAATTTGCTAAACGTGAGAATCAAGTAGAGTAATTATAGATACAAGTATAGTAATTACATAATTACTCTACTTGTAAATATAATTACTTTACTTGATACTCACGTTTAGCACATTAACTTCATTTGTATTTGATCCAAACCCTATATATATGTATATGTGTGTATATATGTATATATATATATATATACTTTCATACATACTCTTACTCTTCTCTATATCATTCATCAAATATTCACATACACTTACCACTTAAGGTAAGTATATCAACTAATCAAATTGAGGATGCACACATCCCCGAAAACATAACAAGAAAATGGGGCTAGAAACTCACATGTGTCATGTTCCTCTCTGATTTAATTGTAATACCCCTCATTAACTGTGCACGACTAACTGTGTAATAGTTTTAAGTATCAATTAACTACATCTAACTATATCAAACTTCAAGGTTAGTGAAACCTCTAGCTAACTGGGGCCCGGGGGCAGCGGGGTTTTAGGGGCGGCAACCCCTACATGGTCCAATGGGCAGCGCCCCTGGCTAGGGTCAGCTTGGAAGTTTTTTATTTTCGTTAATAAGGCTTCATTAAAAATTCATCAGAAAAATATATCTCCATACGAATTGAATCGAGTTTTAAAACGAATCGAATCGAATTCTGAAACGAATCAAATCGAGTTTTGAAACGAATCGAATCGAATCCTGTAAACGAATCGAACCGACTTCTGAAAAGAATCGAATCGAATTCTGAAACGAATCGAATCGAGTTTTCTTTAAATGACTCGAAATCTCAGGAATATAATTCAAAAATTGGTTTTTTAATATCTTTCCACTTTAATCATTTTCTTACATCCCGTTATGCCCGTTTTACTGATGAAACGAGTCTGGGCCATAACAACTTCATTTTCTTACTTTAACTCGGTCAAAACGTCACTCGTTTGTCTCGCTTCAATCCAAACATCTTATTTATGATAAAGTTTACGTTTTTCTAACACTATAAGGCCTGATTTACCTCCGTATCATATCTTAAGACAAACCGATGTCTAAAACCTAACTTTTATAAAAAAACATACCTTTTTGAGCTTCGGTTTTGCTTCAAATATTATAGACTTTCATTGACCAAAACAATTACATAAAATTGAGAAGCTTACAGGTATGATGTATAGACCACCATATCACATAATTAGCCTTTAAACTATTGTGTGACCGAATTAAGTCATCATAGATATTTTACTCGGTATAATGTTAGATATGTGATGACCAACACAATTTGAAGGTATCGAACTCAGTTACATAAAATTGAGAAGCTTACAGGTACGATATATAGACCACCATATCACATAATTAGCCTTTAAACTATTGTGTGACCGAATTAAGTCATCATAGATATTTTACCCGGTATAATGTTAGATATGTGATGACCAACACAATTTGAAGTTATTGAACTGATAAAATTTGTTGGCAATTTTAGTGTTATCAATATATATTTTAGTATATTGCATTGATTTGTTGATAGAGAAAATAACGTTAGAGATTTAATGGGTTAGGTAACACGGGAGTGCGAGCTCAACTTAATTCTAATGTTATTTGGGCTTTATTATTGGATTTTATACTTGGTTTTGAGTATTTATTATTCAGATTTAAATGGTATGTGAACTGAACTTAAATGTGGTTACACGATTCAAAGAATGATCCAGCTTTTAATTTCTTCGTCTAGAGTTGCATACAGGTTCTAGTGTTTGATTTTGGGTTATAGACTATAAAATATACAACAGAGGAAGACCTATTTATAGGTTACACACAATAATTTATCATACTAGACATAAAATTCTTAACATAGAATTGAGATTTGCTAAGCATCGTGAATATATTGATAGTTTTCGTTGTAACTATCTTCTTTGTTTGCATCTTCTGATCGAGAATCTCATCTAACAAGGGAAAAACATCGATCAAATTATATGATCAATTCTCACATGAGCCCATACATTAGTTAAGCTCACTTCATATACTACTTAAGCTCAGGTAAATAAATATTCAAACCCACGTATAAAATCCAATAATAAAGCCCAAATAACATTTGCATAAAATCGAGTCCGCACTTCTGCATCACCTAACTTGGTTAATCTCTAACACTTTCCTCAATTGACAAGTTAATCTAATATACTAAAATATATGTTGAAAACTCTAAAATTACCAACAAAACTCATGTCGAATCACATGTCCTGCCGCCATTCATCCGCTTCATGGTTATTATTTCAAATAGATAAACAAGATTACGGATGGTAAATGAATTCAAAGCTAATAGAAAAGCATGATACTCAAAATATTGCAGATGTGTGTATTTAGGTAATTGATTGTTTATGAGATTAATTTTGAAAATTTTGCTTTTTTAGGATGGAAACAGAATTAGCTGATAACCGGGATGGTTGTCTAAATTCGATTACCACATTGAAATAAAAAATAGCGTATAATTTAAAAAAAAGTAAAAAATACAATATGCTATTAAGTTAAAGTTATTTTAACTAGCGGGATTTTCTTGCACTTCGCAACGAGACATTCGGTTGATACTTTTTTGATTCGTTACAACTAGTAGTTGACCCGTCTGGTGGACGGGAATATCAACTTAGAAATGTGATGACTATAATAATTTAGTAACAAATATGATAGTTTGGTTACGTTCCAATAAGTTTTGAAAGGTACCATATTTATATGTTTATGCGTTGCAACAAAAGGACATCACAATGTATGGTTGGTTACATTCCAATACATTTGGAAGTAAAAACACATTATAGTACTTACTTTTTTAAAATTAAAGAAAATATTTAAATGAAGGGCATAGGTCTTACCAAATGGCTATTATATGGCTAGGGGTAAATAGTCCGAAAGTCCTTAATTTTTTGTGCCAAAAAATACAATGAACATTTATATATTATATTCAAATCACTTCAATCAGAAAGAAATAATATACAATAATCAAGTGTCATAATTAAAATCTTTTTTTACGGCTATTGCATCACATAAATACACTACTTTTGGTAAGTAAAAGTTGGTTACACTACGCAAAAGTGTTGAGGGAATAGCAGTCAATAAAACTGGTGCAAAATTGTTATATAAAGTTTTTATTAACTAATCACTGAATACCAAAATAAATAATGTTAACTAATCACTAAATAAACACACGATAACTAATTATTCATAAAATAGAGCATTAGTCACATATACATACTGGATACTCAAATTTACGTCTAAATTATCAATAAAATTACAAAATAGAACAGAAAATCTTGATAGTATTATAACTAAAGAAAAACTTATTCGAATAACTGAGTAATACTCACAATCAAGTAATAATAATATTTGTTTGTTTGTTTGCTTTTGTGACTAATCCTTCAGTTGCACAGTTCCTTTTGCTACATCCAAGCCTAGACCCTTCAATGCCTTCATCTGAACTTGTATTAAATTAGTCAACTTAATGCATGTATCCATAAAAACTATATTAAGTAAATATGCCAAGATATTAATGATTAATGAATTGGTGGTTAGTTACTGTATCAATGAGGGCACCAAGACGATCACCGAAGCTGAGTTATATAATAGTTGCAGGTGGATCAGAGTCTTGATCGAGTAAAGCAATTGGGATAGGAATATCAGCATCCTGAAAAAAATTAAAAGTTAGATACAATGACAAAATGTCAATATCAAGACATAGAAATTCGATTGTATAGTAGTCAAAGTATAAGAGCAAAAGGTATAGAAGCTTACAAATGGTCATAAAGATCATATTGGAACTTTAGTTAAAAGAATGCAACCATAGCTTCTTTGATTAAGTTTGGCCCAATTGTAACCTTTTTTCCCCATTTTAATCCAACAATGCTCAAACCAATTTTATAATTATACATCTTTGCACACCTTTGACCTTTTTTTGTCAAATTTGACCAGAAAGTCAAGTGTGCCAAAAATTCAAAGTTTGACCAAAAAGTCAACTTTGTCAAAGATGCCAAAATTAACACAAGATTCTAATATAACCATAAAATCAACATTGCGGTGGTCTTATTTATCTGATTAATTGGTTAACTAAATGATCATATATAAATAAAAATGGGACCGGTGATGAGTTTACCAGCTCAACAACTTGCTATGATGAAGCCTTTGTTGTCCACATGAATGCTTGCACCCTGAATGTAAAAGAATATAATTACAGAACACGACCCGAAGCTACAAGATTACAAAAGAACCGGAACTAACCATACCCAATCAAATGTAATCGGCTCAAGGTATGGTTGATTAGATATTGATTCTAGCTGCGCTTATCCTGCACGGATTTAAAGATGCTTTCCATTTAAATATACCTCAACATCAATTATATAAGTCTGATTTAGCAATTAACAGAACATCAACATGTTCATCAATTATGTATCATTAACACTCATATCATTTGCACCAACTATTAAAACATCTAGTGAGACACCAATAGACGATACCAAAACAAATGTATTAAAAAGCAAACCAATTTATCATTCTACTATAGTTACCAAATTCAAACAGAGTCTTATATAACAAAACCACATACAAAATCAATGTTCTCATCATTCTTTCCTCAATTCTAACTGCCGGACCGAACTCTAACACACACAAACCACATGCAATTAGAAAGTAGGCACGTATAGGCAACCAATGAGTATTACAAACAGAGAATTAAAGATAGTGCAGGTACATCCGTGCCCACCTGAAAGGAGGATGGGGATGACGAACCACTGAAATCAGATTCAACTGATCGGTTGTTGAATAGGATGGAAGAGGGCGACATGAGAGGGATGGTAAACTGTAACCTATTATTATGACGTGAGGAAAATGGTAACCACTAACCACCATGAAAACCGCTACATCAATATCAATAGTCAGGATTACATCAGGTATTTTCTATGGCTCAGATTGAAGTTCACTCTTCTCTAGCCATATAATATATAATATGGCTATCAAAAGAGAGAAAGATCAAATCACAAAAACCATCATTTTAAAAGAAATTAAGGTTTTAACTAATGCATGCCAGATTAGACTCACGTAATACAAATAAATAAAAGTTATAAGTCAACAAAATCTAAAGAAGATCTTCAGATACTGTTTTAAATACAATGTCAACAACTATACAACAATTTTATATATTTAGGTTCATCAAGTTAACAACTTATCATCTATCTAAAGAATTTAAAAACACTACTAACTTCTTTTATTTTGATTAATTTATAAATGACAAATAGATCGAAAACATGCCAACTAACCCTTTGAATAATGAATACCAACTCATTTAAGTAACAAAAAAATAAAGTCAAACAAGTTTACTTTTCAAAAATTGAGTTGAATGGTTGATTTTGACCATTAAACCCGATGGTTGTAGTTGTTCACAGCTTATATATATTACAACATAGCCTAAAATAATACAAAATTCCAAGTCAAAGAGAAGCTTCTAATTGGTATCATATTTTTATTTTTGAAATTGAAAGTAGCTTATTAATATATTCAATATGGAGGTCTTGTTGATTGTCAATGGTTTGAAATATCTCTGGGTGTTATGCAGATTATGTTCAAGTTCACCTTCTATATACAATTATATTTAACTTTTAATTAATAGAACAAACACATTTATAGATAGCGTTTGATAAATGAAAGACGAAATGTAATGAATCAATGTGAAGAAATGAAAAAAAAAAGAGCGTTAGGTTAATTGAATAGAATCATCTATTACATAGCTCATTTCATTATTCTCTTCAAAATACCACAAATTCATTTCATCACCTCCACAACCCTCCCACCACCTCTGCCCCACCATCGTCGTCACCCATGTGCGAAGCTTCATGTAAACCTGCTCCCCACACCCAACCCCTTTTGCTCAATGGTGTAAAATTTTCTTTTTTTCGTCTGAAAACTTTTACACATAAAACATGGTCCAAACTTGGCTACCGATACCACTTGCCATCGCTAAGTGTCAACCACCATCACCGCCCGCTGCCAACCATCCACCATGCTAACCAATGCCCGTCGCTTACCATCACTTCTTAAACTTTAAAGTATTTGTTACTTTTTTCATATATCTACAAGAATTTTTAATTGAATTAACATGACTAAATCAAACTAATACTTCAGTATCCCATTAATATGTTTAAAATTTAACAAAATTTATTGAATCGTTGAGTGCGTATACATTTTACTATTTTAGTTTCACTTTTCTCTTAAAACTTAACACGTGAGACCAATGATTTATGAATACAATATTTTGAATTAAAAATTTAAAACAACTAAAAGTTTCAATGCGAAAGTGTCTATCAAGTAACTTACTTTGTGAAAGTGTCTATTGTGTTGGGATTCTATGGCCTGGTTTGTTTGTCATGTTATCAGCACATAACTGGGAGTTTAGGCTTTGGTGTTTTTCTAGCCTTGGGCCTTGGGGTATATTTGGGCCAGCCAAAATGTTATATTTTTAATAACTTTTTGTACAGTTTTTATTTGATTAATAATGTTAATAAGTTAAGAACAAGACGGCACGCATTAGCAAGAGAACTTCATTACCAGAGGTAGTTTCACAACTTATGGTATCTTAGAACGTTTCTTGTCTAAACAGTAATATAAAAAACAAAAATGCTTAGTGAAATCAATATTAAATATTTTTTATATAAAGTCTTGTTACATTCACTTGGTTCTGCCAATAATAAAAACCAACAGCTTGATCAAATCAATACAGTTCGTTAGTTAATAAGTTTTTTAAATGTATCTACATGAATACAAAGGCAGATTCAGGTCCTAAACACACAAATAGAGGTAAACAAATCGGTTTTTTTTAACCGGTTACGAGTTTGGTCAACAAAGTCAATAACCGGGTCGGGTTCGGGTTTTGAGTCTTTTGACAGTGTGGAGGTGGAACCGGTTTTCGTGGTTCTGGTTCGGTTTTGGCCCGGGTACAGTTTCTTTGAGGAATTGGAACCTGGTTTATACCTGTAGGTCGGGTAGAACGGTTCCGGTTCTGGTCAAAATATGTCAGTTCGGGTCCGGAATTGGGTTTTATGCCCAAATCTACACATGAAGCCATGGATGTTATAGGTGGTGGCAGCCCATGGGCTTGTGGGCCTAAATCATGCTCATACTTACAAATTGCAATTAATCATCAAGCCATCAACCATCACAAAACAATTATCTAAATAGATAAAAAGCAAAATTTGTCGCTGGCTTTTGATTGGGTCACGTGACAGGCCTTACATCAAAACAACTTTTTTTTAAATATAAGAATTCAAAAGGTTAAGATCGGGTGCAATAACGAAAGCAACCGATATTTGATTGAATGTGTGGTTGATGTGGACGACTTTTTTTTGGAGTTTAGTTCCGGTTTCATGTACTTAATTTACCATTGGATATAGATCTGACAACTTAATATGTTATTATGTATTTGAGTTATAGTTGGGTTTAGATATGGTACCTTAATATGTTAATTCGAACATAATCGATACCGACTAAATTCATTTCGACTCGTCATCGTAACACCTGTGTTTTACCGACCATTAAGCTCTGTTACTTTAAAGAAGGTAACCAATACCGACTGAAAGAAACATAATTGTTTCTGGTGGGATTCGCGTCGACTCGCCGCTACAATGCCAAAGTTTACCGACCGAATAAACTTCATTTTAAATATGTTATTTTTGTATCACATTTTATACGAATGCCATTACTATTGTCGATGTTTACTAACTTATTTTTTGGGTTTAGTGACGGTATCGTAACCGACATAACCGATACCAACCAAATTCATGTCAATATTATCATAAATTATATGTGTATAAATACTGTTTTGGGCGTTTACTCTTTATTTTTTGCTTGATTGCCACTGTCATAAAAAACTTAGGGGGTGTTTGGCCTAGCTTTTGATTTTTGGCTTATGCTTATTTCCTTACACAAACAAGCTTATTCAAAAAAGCTAAAAAAGCCATATTCAAACAAGCTTTTTCAAATTAGCCTATATAAGCTAATAAGTATAAGCTTAAAAATCTAAACCAAACACTAAGTCAAGCTTATTTTGTAAAAAAAGAAAACTAAAAAAGCTAGGCCAAACACCCCCTTAATCAATGCCGAGCAAATTCATATCGTTTCGCCAGTGCAACACGTGACGGGTTTGTTACCTAGTTAAAATTTGAAAATTCAACACGCATGAAGTTAAATTTAAAAAAAAACTGAAACCCTTTGAAGTGCCTGCACCATAAATAGTTGAAAGCAAGAGCAAAATTAGGTATCTGTTTTACTTGGACTCGGAGAATGAATGAGGCGAGAGAGGTTCAAGGGTTTTTTGAGGGTTGTTGCCGCCTCTCTCCGCCAATGATTTTTATTCAATTAATATTTTCTTTCAACAACCCTCCTCTTAATATTTTCTTTCAACAACCCTCCTCTGTTAGATACATACTGATACGCATGTTCAAAACGGTTTGGGACTAGGAACCGGAACCGGTTCCTAACCGGTTCCTATATTCAAAACCCTCAATTAAACCGGTTCCAGGCTCGAACCGATTAGGGAACCGAACCGGTTCTCCCACCCTCGGACCCCTAACCTATCTAACCGGTTCTTACCGGTTCCTAACCCGGTTCCTGTACCGTAACCGGTTCCAACCGGTTACAGTGTAAAATTTTTTTTTTTTTCGTTTTTCGTTTGCGATTTGGATTCTAAACTACGATTCGTATTTGTATAACATGAAAAATAAAAAAAACAATTAACATAAAAATAAACAATTAACTGATGAAGAAAAGACAACTACTGAAGATGTTTGCCACTGAAGACAACTACTGAAGGTTGCCACTGATGAGGAATACTCATCAGTGGGAACATTCATCAGTTGCAGAGTTTGTTGTCACTGATGCAAAATATGAATCAGTGACACATCAGTTGCAGAGTTTCATCAGTTGGAACATCATCAGTTAAATATGTAACCATTGTACAATGTAAACTTGTTCATTGGATTTGCAATACAAGTGCATTTAGTTTTTTTTTTCGTTTTTTATTTGCGATTTGGATTCTAAACTACGATTCGTATTTGTATAGCATGAAAAATAAACAAAACAATTAACATAAAATTCATTTTATTTACTTTAAGAAGTTCAAAAAAAAAAGGTTACATGTTTTAAATTCTTCAAAAACAAACTAACAAAACATTAAACTTATAAATATAAAGTTGTGACATATTATTTCTAGAATAGCCTTCTTGTTCGTCGTAATTATTGAGCGGCGACTTCTTCCTCGGAATTACTTGTAGAAATGCCTTCTTGTTCGTCGTGCACTCGAACATCAAGTGGTGTTTCATCTTCGAGAGTGGTTACGTGTTGAATACGGTCGATTGAGTCAAAGTGATCCTTTAAGCAAATGCACATCTCCACCGACTCCGAATTTAGTCTTGTTCTTCTCACCGATATTACCCTGCCACTAAGAGAAAAAGCGGATTCCGAAGCTACCGTAGAAGCTTGGACGGTTAGTAAATCACGGGCCATGGTGGCAAGAATCGGAAACTCGGTTTCCTTTACCTTCCACCAAACCAAAACATCAAAAGTGCCATATTCCTCTTCGGATAAACCGGTAGAGTAATCATTTGCACTATACCTTCCTAGTTCGCTTGAAGGGGTGTTACCCCTTTGTTTTTTAGCCGTTACGTTGCGAACGGTGTTCATAAGGCTAATCATGGGATCTCGTACTCTAGTAGCACTTGAACTTGATGAAGACCCCCCCGGCATAGGCATGTGTATGTTTGACCCATATTTATTTAAATAAAAGTCATACATAAATTTAAAATTCAAGTTAAAATCATTTTTTACCTCTGTTGAAAAGTTTGGGTCAACTTCATGCATATCTAAGGCTGAAAAAATTTCGTCTATCACACATTCAACCCCCGTAACATTTAACATTGGGTTTAAAGCGGCGGCGCAAGAAAAAACCGGTGGCAATTCAAGAAAGTATTTTTTTAATTTAAACTTCATTGGTAATATGATGTTTGAAAACATTGGACTTTTATTTTCAAATTCTTTAAGATTGTTAACGATTAAAAATAACTCCGAAAGAACCAAGGGACTTGTCGGATAATACGTTCCCGATAGTTTCGTAGTTGATGTTTTAAAAACTTCAAGAAAAGTCGATAAGTCATTGATAATTTCCCATTTCTCATTTGAAAAGGGGATTGCCAAATCATTCTCGGCAAGACTAGAATGAAACATTTGTAAAGTTTCTCTTTGTTTCAAAGCACTTTGAAACATTATGCAAGTGGAATTCCATCGATGAGGTACATCCCAATTAGCTCCCAAAGCTTTTCTTCCCGTATCTTTACAAAATTTTCTATATTCCATTTGTCTTTTTTTACTTTTCTTAAAAACTTCATGTATCATTAGTCTAAAATCGTTTATAACCGATGTAACCTCATCCGAAGCAAGTCCGTCTTGCACGATTAAATTAATGATATGTGCAACACACCTTGAGTGAAAAAATACACCATTGCAAATCGGCGTATAATTTAATTTTAATTTATCAACCGCCGATGTATTATTCGACGCGTTATCAAATGCCATTGAAAATATTTTATTTTCTAGTTTATAAGTTTTTATAACATAATCTAAAATTTCAAACAAATTATCTCCCGTAGGTGGATACTCAAAGAGTTCGAAAGCAATGGTGCGTTTCATCATTTCCCACGATGACGGGTCTACCCAATGAGCGGTGACACAAAGATAAGATTCGGGTAGACCATGTGGAGCCGACCAAACATCACTAGTTAAGTTTATTCCCGTATTTATATTTTCAAAATATGCAATTAGTACCTCTTTGGCCTTCTTCCACAATTTTAAACAATAACGTTTAAGAGTATGACGACTTACGTGAGTGTATTGTGGTTGAAGCGTATCTCGAATCATGGCGGTTAAGCGAGGGTTGTCGAAGTGGCTAAACGGCAAAGCTTCTTGAATCACAAACTTCGCCATACGATCTTGAACTCGATCAATTTGGTATGTAAATATTCCGCCTTCACTATCCATTTGCGTTTGTTGCGAATCGACGTTCTTTTTCAACGCCTTGCAATACGGTTTTTCGATGTGTTTCTTCAAATTTGAATTCGAAAGTGGGTTTAAATAAATCCCACAAAACTTGCACCGAGCCTTCAATGAATGGTCGCTCAATTCAACCAAATCCCAATTGCACCAAATCTCTTGATTACGATTATGAGGTACAATACGAACGAAACTTGGTTCGGCGTTGGAACCTTGACCAACCGATGATTGTGAGGTAGCCATAACAACAAATATGAATATAGAAGAAGAGAAAACAAGAGATTAGAGAACTCAAAACGTTTGTAATAGTGTTTTTTTTTGTGTTTTTTTGCGTTCGGGTTTGTGTTTTGAGTGTTGTGATGAACCCATGACACCAAATACCTATTTATACTAGTAGTGGGGTGCTTGGGGGAGCCAAAATACGGCTATTTTTGACCAAAACGGTCAAAAAACGGCCAAAAAACGATTTCCAACGGCTATATTCGATCCAACGGCTAGAACCGGTTAGGAACCGGTTCCGGATGGTTCGGTTCCAGAACCGGTTCCGGTTCCTACCCGCCCCCACTCAGAAATGCAAGAACCGGTCACGGATCATCTGGTTGAATCAGATAGGGTCCGGTTCCTACAAAAAATGGGTAGGAACCGGTTCGGGTCCGGTTCGGGTCCACCGGTTCGGTTCCAGGAACCGGTTTCGTTGAACATCTCTACATACTGATACGGATAACCCACATGAGACCAGCCCAATTGAAGATCCCGGCCCAACCAGTAACAGACCCAAGAGGGCAATCAAAGTGCCAGCCAAATACTTGGAGTGAGGACCAAGTTGCTGCATAATGTTTAGTGGACTTGATTTCCTTTTTTTTTAGTGCATGCATGCATCATGGGTAGGATAGTGGTAGAGCATGTTTCCCTTAATTCTTGTAACCAAATAAAGCGCATGTAGACATAGGTTGCATCTTTAAATAGTTGTTTGTTTTGTTTATTTTGGAGAGAAATATATCAGAAAATTGTCCCAAGTGTTATCTTTTCTTTCTTAATTTTTCTTTGGAGATTAACCCACTCTAAGGGTGTATCACATACATACACCGTGTGTATAGAGAGAGAGAAAGAGAGTATGTATGTATGTGTGTATACACAGAGGGAAAGAGGGAGTATATATGCATAATGTATATGTATATGTATTTGTAAGTATGTATGCATATGCATTCACAATTCCAATTCCAAAGCAAAACCCGACCCTCATTCTACGAGGCTGTGATGATTAAATGTGATCCGAGTCAGCATCGAGACAAGATTTGAGACACTCCACAACTTGGCGTGGCAGAATCAGAGGACGGCGAGTGCTCGCAACCTCTGTTGCAGCCATGGCGGTGTAATCCTTGTTTTGATTGTAAAACAGATCTGAGCCTCATTTTCTCAATTTTATTTTTTTATTTTGATTTTTTTAATTAATTTTCTAATTTCTAGGCCTTGATTCAGTGATGTATATGGTTCATGTATTTTTGGTCTTGTTTATACAAGTATGCTAGTGTGAGGATGCAAGTTTGAAAACACTTGGTTTATGCCTTTTAAGGGGGTGTTTGGCCTAGCTTATATTTTTGTGCTTATATCTTTTTGAAGCTTATAGCTTATTTTATATCATTTGATAAGCTTTTTTTAAGTGTTTGGATTAGCTTATATTCTCCAAGTTGATTATACATCTTAATAAGTTGTTAAATCCATCATTTTTAATATGTTATAGTAACAAGTTACTTCAATATTATTAATCCATCATCATTTGAAGGCAAATGAGTAATTTACCCCCTTAAATAAATAAGTTTCTTCAAATAAGCTAAAAAAATATTTTCAAATAAGCTTCTACAAATTAGCTTATATAAGCTTATAAGCCTAAGCTAAAAAAGCTAAACCAAACACCAAATAAAGCTTATTTTATAAAAAAAAAGCTAAAAAAGCTATAAGCTTTGCTAAAAAGGCTAGACCAAACACCCCCTAAGTTATTGAATAAAATGAACTATTTGTCATGTTTTTAGTTTTGGATTATGTTTGAATTGGTTTGGTTTGTCTACAATTATTTTATTATTATTATTATTATTATTATTATTATTATTATTTTTTTTTTTTTATAAAAGTCCCAAATGTTTACATATAATTACTATAAAACAATTACAACAGAGTGGCAGGCAACTAGACAACAAGCTGCGCCACAATCAAAACAAAATGTTGGACATAGGGATGGCAATAGGCCGAATGCTGGTGATCCCATACCCATTTGTAAAATCGTGTCCTATACCTGGCCCAATATTCCTCGTGTATAGGGCATACCCATGGGTTAACCGGGTATACTTGTTAGGGGGTTTTTGGTGGAGTTTTTAAAATTGTTTTTGTTTATTTGCTTTTTGAAAAGCAAAAGCAACTTTTAAAAAACTTTATTTTAAAGTTTTTGAAGTAGCTTTACCAGACACCTTTTACTTTTTAAAAAACAAATAGCAAATAAGTAAGTTTTAAAAGTTTACCCAAACACCCATTAGTTTGTAAAAAAAATATACTCATTGGAATTTTGATGTGCATTTCCAATTTGCCATTCTAATTCTTTTACAATTTTATTAATATAACAAATATTACACGTTAGAATTAGAATATGATAAACATCATACGTATAAGCTTTATGATAAATAAATAATGTTATTATAAATTTTATATAATCGTATATACATACTTATCAACATAAAAAATATAAATAATATCAATAACTAAATATCTTAAAAGAAATAAAGATTATTTTCTTATATATAAATCAACCTATTAAAATGATACATCAATAGACAAGGAATAGAGGATAAACAAATTACTATCAATTTTTTTCCGGGTTTATCTTTGGATAAACGGGTATGAGGTTTTGGGTATCATCTAATCCTATACCGCGAAACATTTTAATTTCTAATCACATACACGGCCCATACTCATTGGGTTTCGTGATACCTCTTTCATAATGTTTTAGGTTTCAGCATACCCCTTCGGGCTCAGGCTTTTTTGCCACCCATAATGGGACCGAATATCATGTACCCGATAAATGTCCATAGCCAGTTTGTGTTCGACCCTCACTAGAGCCATTTGGATGTCATGCGGGGTACTACGATATAAAAGGCAATGCCGGGACAAGGCATTTTCCTTCCTAAAGACAGAGGAACAAACTTGGTCACATGTTGTGATGTCAACTTGTTAAGAAGCCCCTTTAGAAGATCACCAACCCGACTTGGGGGGGCTCCCGTCTCTTGGAAGTCCAAAAACAATCGGTTGTTTCTCGCTCATCGGCTTATGCAAAATACATGGTGACCACAACTAGTGAGATTTTATGGATGTGATGGCTCTTAAGAAATCTTGAAACTGAACAAATTGGACCTATACCACTTTATTGTGACAAACAAGCGGCCCGACACATCCCTAATAATCCGGTCTTTCATGAGCGAACGACACGTATGAAGATGGATTGTTATTTTGTCAAGAAACTTGTTGAATCTCAAGAAATTGAACCTCTCCAAATTGAAATGAAGATGCAAATAGCCGATCTTTTCACTAAACCATTGGTGACTTAATCTTTTACTCGACAAGCTGGGCATACGAAATCTACACGCTCCAGATTGCGGAGAGTATATAATTGTATAACATTCTCATAATGTTACCTGGAGATTTTTCTCCCTGTTACTTAATATATGGCACGCACAATTGCTCATATATTAGTGGGTTACCATCCTTATGTAAATCTTATGCCTATTTAGGCCATTCTATTATAACCATAATATTCAAGTTTTGTGAATAAACTCTTAGAACCAATTTCTTAATTTATCTTGTGGTCCACGGTTTAGACCAGTAAGGTATAGACCGCGTCCGTTTCCCCGTACCTGATATGAACCTTGACCACACCCCGGATTGGTTTCCACTTCCCATATCAGTGCACTTTCCGTATCTAGAAGAGGGTTCAATACTTGGTTGTCGGGTTGGATCTCCTCGTTTTTTATACACTCCTCGTAAGCATTAAAACATTACACCACATCATTGAATTCAATGCAATTTAAATCCACAACTTGTCCGAGTGAAATGAAATGATAACCCATTAAGAAACTTGCTGATGTCATGTTGTTGCTGCCATTCGCGAGTTCTAGTTGATCGACCAGTGCTTTCTCCTTTTGGAAGTAGTCGCGTTGTAGAATAAATCGAAAACTTGATTCCATGTCAAAGACGTTCATTATCAAATCTAATAAACATACAATCACGAAACTTAATCAACTATGGTCCGATTTGTCAATAACAGTCCCAAGTTCACCGACTAGTGACTAGTTCCATAATTTAGCAACACAAATAGAGTGATACGTATTCCATAAAGAGGAAATGAGATGGATTGTCATTTGTCAATCCATAAAATTAGTAAAATTAGGTCTTTACACTACTAAAAAAGCTTTATAGAAGTGGTTTTAATTTTAATTTAAAACGGCAATAGACGAAACTGTTACAAAAAAAAGAACATGAGGAATCGCTTCAAATAGTATGTGCATCACACTAATCAGGGTGAAAATAAACATATATGACGGTTAGATATGAAGTGGTATAGATATTTCTCTATTAAAGTGGTTTGACTTAAACGGCTTATCTTTCACAGTGGTAAATAAATAACCATTTTCAACACGTCACCTGTAATGGTTTCAATAAACCGCTATACATTATTTATGATTTTAACAGCGGTTTTGACCTTACCCATCTATTTGATGTTAACTTTTTTTTTTTAATATCATTTACAGTGATTTTGACCACGATAGATAGGGCCGGCCCCGAGGATTTAAACACCTCGGCCGAGCCAAAATAAAAAGGCCTATATAGCTTAAACAGATTATGGATAATTTTTATTAAGAACACAGTATATGCAAAAGTTTTTGTCTCATATAGCTTAAACGGATTAGACAAATAATCATTAATCAGTTTAAGCAAAATACGATCACCAATAATTTATTTTTCAAAATATACAACCTTTTTAGACTCTTTGAGTATCGATTTTATTGGTTTTAAAAGATAGGATACAACTCGACTATTGTTTAAGGTTTTTCTTACAATAATATTCTTTTATAAAAATATTTTTAAAGAAGTAAACATGTTTTGTTAATTAAAGAATAGAGAAAGTGGAATAAATTTATAGCTAGTATAAAAGTAATAAATTGATACAGAAAATAAAAATTCTTAGACATAATTAAAAGAAAAAAAATGCATTAGTCAATCAAACCGTTTATTTGGTAACAAATAAAAACTTAAAATTAAAGTTACACCTTCAATCAGTTCGAAAAAAAAAATAAGTTAAAATAAAAAAGGTATATATGTGTATAAAGTGATTGATAGTTGTGTGATGGTGTCAGACAATAAATCAAGTTTTAATTAATAAAATAGTATTTTCTCTCTCCAAACAACCAGCATCTCCCTCTACCATTCTACCACTTCTAATAAAAAAAAAAAGAGGGATACATATAAAAAAATTTTGGCCCCCGAAAACAATGTGCCTCGGCCAGTTGTCCGGCTCGCACTACCCTAGAGCCGGCCCTGACGATAGATACTGGATATTAATATATCGTTTCCAGACAATGATCAATTAAGTCAAGATATACTATGTATTTTGTAGTGAACAGTTATTTCATAACTAGAAATTAGTAAATCAAATTGTTATTGAATTAACCAAATCTTTGATGTCTTAACCGAAAGATTACAAGATAGAAAAACGAAAACCAATAAAGAACTAGAAAGAGGATGGGAGGACAGATTCATAGAATATGAGATGAGAAGAGAAGCCAAAACATTCTAACAATACTCCATAAGCTTCTCGTTTAGCACCTTATATCAAATTTATTCTCGTGGGCCTATTTCCTTCTCTTTCTCTTGACTTGGGCTGCCAATTTGGCTTGGATAAATGTTCATAACATATATCTTTGTGATAAATGACTTAGGTGGTCGATTTCTCTACTCGTCTATTTAAGCATTAATAAACAAAACATATTAGTTAGTTTCGACTTGCGAAGCTTGCCAAATTTTGTCTATAAATAGAATACAATATTTTCATATCTTTCCGCTTGTAACTAAGATCCTCCACCTATGATTTTATGTGTATCCCACAAATTATGGATAACATCATACTACGTCATCTTTCAAAATTACTTGATTCTTGTCTTGAACTTTTATAAAATTGTTGAAATCGGTGGTCTCAGAAAATCATGACAATGCAAAAAGGAGGCGGAAGGTGCACACAGTCATATTATAACTCGTGTCGCTCAAAAAGCAATGCATTTTTTCTATAAATAGAATATCACATTTGATATAACTCGTGTTGCTCAAAAAGCAATGCATTTTTTCTATAAATAGAATATCACATTTGCAAAGCTTTCCGCTTGTAACTAAGATCCTCCATTTATGTGTATCCCAGAAACTATGGATAACATCATACTACGCCCCAATTTTATAAACCTTCCGACTCGTGTCTTGAAGTTTTATTAATATATTGGAATTGGTGATATGTTGGAGTGATTGTCTCCACATAATTAACTTACATATATTTTGTATTTAATAGTAACCCTAGATATTAGTCAGTGTATTGTATTTATATCTCTCATTGTAATTGAATAATGTGTGGTTTCATAATATATTCAAAACGTTAAATAATTTTGAAAAAAAGTTACAACGCAAAGGAGGCAGTAGGTACAAACGATGGTGATATATATAACCCGTGTTTCTCTAAACGCAATGCATGACGCGCCATGTCTTGACACTATAGTCTTCCAACGCATTCTTGTCGAAATTGTTATAGACATGGTCGTTGTACTATCTGCCAATTATGATAATGGTAGATACTTTAAATTGTTTAGGCGAGCATGGCTAGGCTATGGTAAAAAAGGATCGGTTCAGAAAGTGGCATTATCATCTAATGATGATATTACAGTAGAAATACTAAAATTGTTTACTGGTAGGGCCGTCCTCGAGAATGCTTGGGCCTTTAGGGACCATGTACGGGTAAAAAAATAGGCCCCTTGTATAAACTCACATAAAAAATTTTGTAATTGACGATAACTATTATTAATTTGCCGGTGTGCAAGTAGAAAAAATAAGTTTTTCCAACTCTTGTTTCACTCGAACGTTTGTTGTTATTTCCTTTACCACTTTGTCGTTTTGATTAATCAAGTAAGGCCAAATTAACAGTGGGTCTCTCCTAACATCCTTAAAAGCAAATTTGATAGATGAGCTAATATATTATTAATTAATATTAATGTGATGATTAAAAGTTACTTGATATATGATACCATAATAATTAACTAGTTTGGTAATACAAAATTAGAAAGAAAAAGGACAAACTAAAACTCTTATACATGTATAATTTATTTAACTTTTATAACATACAACAAAATCAACACAAAGTAAAAGTATTTATGTTAAAGTAGCAAAGAGTTGATGGTCACACTTTTCAAGAAAGAAAAAAAAAGTTATTATACTCCTAAAACTTTCTTTATTATTTTACGTATAAAATACATAAATCACCATTCACCACCATCATAATGTCTTCTTTTTCTCTCAATTTTACAGTAAATACAACATCTTTGTGCTCGTCAGAAAAACTTTAAACAATACCATTTTTATTCTCTTAATTTTGATGGGCCTCGGTGAAGACGGACCCTGAGCGGTGGCACACCTTGCACACCCTCAGATCCGGCCGGTGGTTCCTTCTTCATCTATCTAAGCACGGTCACTTAATATCGACTTGTTAGGTACACGATGATTGTTGTAAGATGTAACTTTATAATTAAAAAAAACGTGATTGGAAAATTTTGAAATTTAAAGAAAACTCTTTAGTTGTTTACTTGTTTACTTAATGCTGTTATAAATGAGATAAAATTTTTTTTAGCAAACCTAGTTTTTTATTATTTTACATATTTGATGTTATATTGTTACCTACTCCAATCCCAGTGCTAATAGTTGAGTTTCAAAAAAAGTCAACATCTTCGTGTTGAAATCGTAGATGGATAAGCTCTCGACTCTTGAGGGCTAATCTAAAAGAAACATTGATGTGGGCTCGGTGAAACGTAGAGTATGTACTACACCGATTGTCTAGTTTTGCTAGGGGCTTCACTACAAATTTTATATACATAATTACACTATAATTTCAAAACTCGGGGATTCCGTAAACCGTGGATTGGTGTAACTTTTTTATTTCTTTTTGATAATTCTTTTTCATTGATAATTTCATAAAATAATCTAATTACAATAGAGATGCAGATAACCGAACAATAAACATACATTTGTTTTGTAGATTCCTTTTGTTTGTTGTTGTCTAGCATGTTGCTAATTGTTTAAATGAAAGTTGTGCATATTGCAGTTGGAATCTTCCCATGCATGCGTTAGAATCAATTATTATGGCTCTTTAAATATCACAACTGGACTCAAAAGCATTAATTAAGTCAGCCAACAACAAATAAAAACATACTTTTTCTTGAATTTTATTAAGTTGCATGTGGGACGTTGTTGGTAGAAACATATTTGCCCATATATATCTCAGTCTCACCATTAGCAGTCACTCAAATCCGACAAAGAAGAAGAAGAAGATTCGATAACATAATCAACATGAGTTACGACGATCCAACTCTACCTCCTCTTGCTTTTCCTCCACCACAAGAAATGTACGCGTCTCCACCACCACTAGGGTACCCTCCTCCTAAGGACGCCCCTGAGCCTGAGTTCGTATGCGCTCCTTCTCAACAGGAGAAAGGAGGCATTGGGGGTTTCTTTAAATGCTGGTAACTACTGATTTCACCTATCAAGAGCTTACATCCATGAATAATTTATACAGTAAAATAATTATTTATTTGTTAATGTTTATTTTGTGCAGTCTGCGGGACGTCTTGTTTTCCTGCATATGTGATGCTTTGTGTGAGTAGAAAAACTAGAAGCTGTCAAGATTTCATTTGGGCAATCAAGAATCAGGCCTCTTATCTGATTTGAATATATTTATATCCTTTAAATTTGTTACTGGTGTTATGTTTTTTAAATAAATGTTCAAATGTTCCTAGTGTTACAAAATTGGCTGTAAAAGAAAAAAGATATTGGTGATTTGGTGTTATGTTTTTAAGTGTTCTAGATTATTCTCTCTTTAAAAATAGATATTTTAGGATGAATTGTGAAACCTTTATGCCAGATTTATTAGATCTTTACTCTACTAAAAAACACTGACTAGAAGTAGTTTAAAGTTTTATTTAAAACGGTAGTGGATGAAACCGAGAAAAAAACACAAGAGAAACTGCTTAAAATAGAATGTGTGTTGCGCCAAGCAGGCTTAGTAAATGTTAATAAACCTCATTAATAACGTTTAAATATGAAATATTTCTCTATTAAAGTATACTATGACGATGATGTTGTACTACTTTTGTGGGCTCCGATTCATCTGTCGCTGGGCTCCGAAAGTATCAAGGTGGTGTTGTGCCACTTTTGTGACTCCGATTTCGTCGAATACGGATTCGATTCTTCTGTTGTCAAATTTTAAAAACCCTGGGCGACGGGATGTTGTGACTCAGTCATGTCCCAACCTTTATGATTATAGGTTAAGATAAACTCTAATGGTTATTAATATCATATCCTACTTCCTACTTTACTAATACAAGAAAATAAGAGTAAAGTGTCATTTTCGTACCCATGGTTTGACAAATAATGCGAATTTAGTTCAAAAAGTTTAGTTTTTGCATATGGACCCTCCACGTTTCCAAGTTCTTGCCAATTACATCCAAATCACTAACCCCTTTAAATTTAATCGTTAAGTCAGGGGTAGACATGTCTTTTCACTATTTCCTTAATATAATACTTATTTCAGTGAACTGCGGTTTTCCTCCTTCTGGTTTGTCCAAATCTGCGGTTTTAGTCCAATAGTTTCAAGTTTGCAATTTTCGTCATTGTAGTTTCATTTCACTTGTAATTAAACCAGAATTGCCTAATCTCGTTAAGTTTGATCGTTAAACCCATCAGTGTGCCCTTCACGTGAGGGGCAATTTTGTTCCGTCTTTTTTCCTTTTCCCTAAATACACCACAGCCCCTCACATGATGGGGATTGCGAATTAGGATTGAGGTTTATTTGGGGAGAAAAACAACAAAACTGGTCGTCACATGAGAGGCATGCAAATGGGTTAATGACCAGACTTAACAAGGTTAATAAATTCGGGTTTCATTGCAAGTGAAATGAAACTACAATGGCAAAAATTGCAAACATAAAACTATTGGACTAAAACCGCAGATTTGGACAAACCACAAGGATGAAAACCGCAGTTCACTAAAATAAGTATTATAATAAAGAAATAGTGAAAAGACATTTCTAGCCCTGACTTAACGATTAAATTTAACTGGGTTAGTGATTTGGATGTAATTGGCAAGAACTGGGAAACGTGGAGGGTCCATATGCAAAAACCAAACTTTTTGAACTAAATTCGCATTATTTATCAAACCACAGGGATGAAAATGACATTTTACTCAGAAAATAATAATGATGATTTGTCAAGCCCATATGCATTCTTAACGAAAGTTTTTCACAAATGGTGTTTATGAGAAAGTTAGTTCAAAAATGGTATGGTTTTGAGAGTTGTTACAAGAATAGTGTAACTATGGTTTGAAACCATAGTTTGGCTATTTTCTCTATGTACGTGTCAGTTGTGTATTTCAAAAAATAATACTTTTGATTAAAATAAGTCAAGCCGTGGTTTGAAACCACGGATTGCATCAAAATGTTAAACGCTTCTAAGTGTGTGGTGGTTATGCTAGTTAAGCCGTGGTTTGAAACCACGGTTTGACCTTTTTCTTTTATTTTTTAATTAATGTAGATAAGTATATATTTTCATGTTTTTTTTAATCAACCCTTAATTTTGAACCAAGGTTTTGTTTTTTTTTCTTCCTTCTCCACTTTAATTTAGTATGTGCACATGTGATACTTTATGAACAATCAAACCTTGGTTCGAAACCACGAGTTGATTAAAAACACAAAAAAAAATATATATACATGTGAACATATGTGCTTATCGACGGTTATAAAATAAAAGAAGAGGGTCAAACCGTGATTTCAAACCATGGCTTGACTAGGAAAACTACCATACAATTGTAAGTGGTATTAAATTTGACTTTTTGATGCAATCCGTGGTTTGAAACCACGGCTTGCCTTATTTTAATCAAAAATATTATATTCTAAAATACCTATCTGACATGCTCATAAAGAAAAAAATACCTATCTTACACCATTTTTGTAATAACCCACAAAACTGTACCATTTATGAAAATTTTTTTACATAAACACCATTTGTGAAAAATTTTCCATTCTTAACCTACTTTTCCTCCTAAAATCTAAACTATTTATTCATTCATTTTAATTATATCCATAGGTCAAATAAAATGGTAAATGAATAAAACTAATAAATTTTCAAATCAAATCATTACTTACATAACAATTGAAAGACAAAACTTCAATTATAAGATTATTTATAAAAAAAATTACGTTAATAGTTTTTATTGAAATTTCCAATTCATGTTATTTTTAAATTTCGAATGTTTTATTTTATTTTAGAAACATAATAATCCAACTAAAAAAACTTTTATTATATATATTCATGATATTAACAATTAACAAAATATAATAAATTATAGGAATCTTACCAAATGTATTAGTAATCAAAGTACCTAAATTATGAGATTCGAAATTTGATATAACCTGTTTTAAAATTTAATTTAACTAAAAATAAAATTAAATTTCTAAACGATAACTTATTTGTAAAACTTTACAGAATAAGACGAATGTGAAAATTTTTGATCCTGAAATATATTACATGAATTTATCAGGAAGTGTAATTCTGATTGTATTATATTATTAGTTGATTGAATATGAAGATGATGATTTTATTAATGATGATGATGATGTTCGACATAGAAATCATATAGTTGAAGATGTTGATGTTAATGTTACATATAAAATTACTTTGACTCTGTCTGATAAAAAGTTCCATTCAAATTTTAAAGAAGCCAGTTTCCACTTTATGTATGATTTGCTATGACGATTAACAAGTGCAAAGAACAATCTCTTTCTTGGGTTGGTTTGTTCCTCCGATGTCCTTTTGTTTTTCATGGACATTTATATGTTGTGTTATATATTCAAAGTAATCAGCAGACGTGGTCTTAAACATGTGATATTGGATGATGATGAGAATACCTTTGATAAAACAACAAATATTGTATACAAAGAGATTTTCTCAAATTTGTAAATTTAAAATTCTAAACTTCTTAGAGCATTCCCAATCCATCCATCAAATTATGTGAGAGGTTTTTATAATATAGGGACCGATTTACGGTGTTGTGAGTGAATAAGATAGAAAATGTTCTGATTTTTCTGTATATTTGAAAAGTTCTTATTTCACCTTATAAAACTTTTTAATAGTTTTTGAAAGTGGTTGTTAGTGGAGAAGAAAGAAAAAAAGGAGAAATGCTATAAGTCAAAGTCAACTTCGTTCACCACTACGTTCTTTCAGAACCGCTCCGTGGGCTTCCCTGAAATAAGATGTATAATTATAAATGTAGAGAAAAATATTATTTAATAGAACATAAAAGAGAAAAAACAGTAATTTTTAATATAATTTTAGAGTTAAAGATGGGGGAATGGATGAGAATGCTCTTATAGTTAGTATTAATATTTCTTTTTTTTTAGTTTTAACTTTGTTCCTTTTTTTTTTTCAAATAACGAAACTTATTTATTTTTTCATTTGACAAATCCCGTGTAATACACGGGTTCAAAAGCTAGTGAATATATATTTGAGAGGAATATAAGGACAATTACAAAACACATAGTTAAAGGTGTATATCGATATGTGTAAACAATCTGAGCATCGTTGCAAATATGTATACTATTTATAGAGATAACACATCTTCTACTGATCGTAATATTATTCCTAGTGGTCCTCTAGACGGGTACAAGAGTTGTCCTTTTCTAGTTGTGACCGTTACTCCTCGTGTGATCTTCTCTTTTGTCTAGACAAGGTGCATGCTACCTTTGTTTCTTCTGTAACGATGCTCTAGCATGCGTGTAGATGCTATGCCTGGGGTGTTACCCCTACAAGTCCCCTACAAGTCCTCCTAGCCAGTCGATACGAGGCTTCGGTCTTGGGTCGTTTGACTAATTATTACGAGGGTTATTGTTACTAGTTTTTGTGGGCCCTTCGACCTTAGTCTTTATTACTGAAAATTGTCCTTCTGATTTAACAAGACTTCCCGCCCTGCAAGCGGTTACATCAGCCCCTACTTTTATGGTGTATTATTACCTACAGGGTTTGATTTCCCTCTTCCTCTTTCTTCTCACTTAAACGTTCATCCTGCCCATTTTCTCTCTCGCTCTAGGTATATTCGTCTCCTTAGGGCTGTCACTTTTACCCGAAACCCAACCCGAGAAAACCCATATCCAAATCTGAATTAGCCCGTCCCGAAAAAACCAAACCCTTGAAAAGACTAACTCGAACTCAAACCGAAGTAATTCGGGTTGGTTCTTGGGTCTGATTTATGAGTTTCGGGTTAACCCAAAAAACCTGAATAAACTTTAAGTTTTGATACCAAATATGTTTTTAGGTATAATAGGCGCTTTAGTCACTAGAATTATTAGAATCTGCCATAACCGCATGTTGTCATTCCATATATTACGGATCAGCTATTTATGTTTCCGTTTATCATGACCAATATCAACTGTAATCGAACAACCAAATCACGCCTGGTTGAAGTTATTAGGTTGGAGTTTGTTTTACACTTATATTGAATTCTTTTATCAGGTTATTTTAGTTTATTATTTATTTATTTATTTATTTATTTATTTATGTTACAAGCAAAGAAAAATATGTTGTTTAATTTTAGCATTGTAACTTTTACATTTTTTCGTTCTTTTTTTTTTAGTTGAGTTTTCTATGATACTCGAAACCCGATTAACCCAACCTGAAAAAACCCGAACCCTAATTACCTAAACCCGAAAAACCCATAAGATATTTGGGTTGGGTTTCGGTTGAAGATTTTAAACTTTGAAACCCGAAGAACTGGACCCAAAAAACCCAAAACTCAAAAAAAAAAACTAGAAGAAATCCCCACTTCTTCTCTCTTGTTGATTTTCTTTGCCTTATGTCTTCCTCATCTAAGAATGTAACACCCCGGCTTAAGCGGAAACGCCTGAGTGTGACGTACAAATTACTCAAAACACATGTGACACTATTAAATGACAATATTATCATTAATTCATTACAAAGCATCAAGTACACAAGTTATCAAATGAACAAATACAAAGAGAAAGAAACAAAACAAACGTATTCTTGTTTATTATTTAAATAACCTAAATTCTAGTGACTTCATCTGTTTCATCCTCTAATAAAGGTACCTGTAACATATATATAAAATAATGTCAACTAACTTAATAGTTGGTGAGTTCACACAGTTTAAAATAATGTATAAAAACCATACAATTCCATGAAAACTTGTGAAAAACACATAAGGGTTCTTTACACTAGAATCAATGGTCCATGAGTGTAAAGAATAATTAAAAGTACATGAAACCGAAGTAATTTAACTTGAAGTTGAATTGAAAGGGGGTGTGAGAAACTCACCTTGAAGTTGAAGACAAAGTTGAAATAAAACTGAAAGTGCGTAAATGAAACCGAAGCAATTTAACTTCACTAACTATAATTAAAAGTACAAAATCAATATTAACTAACGACATATAAAAAGTAAATAACTCGTGTTGTCGGTATTTAGAAGTGTTGAATGTATATTTTATTATCGAGTTGGATATTATAATATGATTTTATACATAAATGAATTTTAACGAATTAATAAATATTAATTTAATATTAGTTTACATTACGAGATTAATATCAAGTTAGGACAGTACGGAGTTTTTGAGTATTATTAGTATATTTTATATTGAAAGCGAAAAATAATTATATTAGCGTGATATAAAGTTTAACGAAATAATATTTATTAATTTAATATTAATCGGGTTTCTAATGAAAACTTAACGGAAACGAAAGTCGGGTTTATAGGTAAAAAAAGATTATAACTATTTCCATTTAACTTAACATAATTTCTATTGGTTTAATATAGTTTTTATAAATTTTATTTAGTTTAATATATAAAATAAAATGTTTATTAAAACGAAAAAAAAAGGAAAACAAAAAAAACAAAAGAAACGGGCTGACTCGGGTCCTCTTGTCCATAAATACATGCACTAACCAACTAATCTAGCTTGTTTGTTGTTTTAAATACCAGAAATAAATATATATAAACTATACTACATGTTCATCTTCTCCATTGCAAATCCTAAATATCGATTCGTTCAGTTCGTTCCATGTTTGATCAAAATTTGTTAGGGTTTTGATTTACGGATAAAAGCGATCAGTTTTCATATAATTATTACCTGGAGATGTTATAGATTCATGATGAATGGAGCTCGCCGGAAAAATAAACTTTAACGATTGATTATGGATTATAGAGAGTATAACAGTTTAGATTGAGGATTGGGACGAGTTTAGATAATGATTTAGGTCGTATTTATACTAACAATCAGAGCGTATGATGTTTAATGGGTATTATTGCGTTTTAAAAGATAATCCGGTGGGTTACGGCCGATACTCGTTATAGATGACCCATTAATCGTTGTTATGTCGTGTTATTATTGTTAATAATGTGTTTGTCGTTACGTTATATCGAGTTTACTAGCTTTAATTGAGGTTTGACGCGAGTTGTAGGGGTGTTTGAGGGTCGTAGTAGCCGTTGGCTCGCCGAGGAGCTGGGTACAGGGGGAGGGCTGGGTAATTTATTAATATTGTATTATAATTATTTGAATAATTTACAATTTCACCCCTTTTACTTTAATAACTTTATAGTTTGTTAAATAACTTTAATTACATTATACGCCTTGAACTTTATAAATATACATATCTAGATTAGGACTTGGCATAATTAAATATCTTTAGATTGTTTACGTCTTATACCCAATAAATTTAAACTTTGATTTACATTTATATTAATACATACAAAAACCAAAAAATTTAAAATGGGTCGGGTTTTCGGGTTTGAAAAGTAACGAATGTTACAAAGAACGATATGTTTAATCGCTTTTTTATCATGGATGATGAGAGCATTAGGGTCCTATTCAACGAATTTCACATCCCCTTGGATATAAAATCCTATAGACTTGCTTCAAACAAACACATTGATCCTTTCCCGGATGGGAAGTTTTCCGTTTACCCCGGCGTTGTTCAAAGTCTCGAACTGCAAAATTCCTTTTAGTAAGTTTTTTTAAGGTCTTGATGTTTTTCGATCTTCACATTTCCCAATGCCATCATCTAGTAAGTTCATATTTTTCAGGTTCTCTCTCCTTCCTTTCACAAAACCCTTAGCGTGAATCTTTATAGGGCTTTTTAACGTTTGTCTAGGGTTTGAGAAGCTTCACAACGTCACTTTGGACACTAATCCTCTCATGAATCTTTGTGGATGGAAGAGTCTTTTATTCTACCTTAACGATCCGTGTCTTCCAGTAGACATGAAATGGCACCATTTGGAGAATTATATTGCTGACGAATCCCCTTCCCTGTCTGAATTTGATAATAGTCTATTTGAATTGTTAAAAAAGATCCATATGATTTAGTGCCCCATCTGTTGTGGTCTCATATGAGTAGGAACTGGTTTTCAGATGAGATTCTCCCTATCATGGTTGTTGATGATAAAGGTTAGTATCTTTATTTTGTCTGGCTCCTTTTTATGTGGCCTTGTTTATGCTAATTAGTTAGTTGTCTATGCAGAAATGGATATCCACCGGATCTTGAACCAGAGAGGTGCTACTATGTCGAAGTTTGTGAGGTTCCATTAGCCGAAGGGGACGTATTCTTCCTCAGGCTGACAACCGTTTGGTCTTTACCATCTGACCTCCCATTGTGAATGTTCGGTAACTGTCCTTAATCGGTTCTCAAGCGTCTGCGTTGCATCATCTTCCTTTTGATCCCGCTTCCAAATCTATTGTTGATCTTTCCGGCAATCAAGTCTCTCCCACTAATAAGGTGGCCACCATGTTTGAAGTTGGATCCTCCTTTGATAACCCACAGGTGACTGCTTAGGATGAGCCTTTGGCCAAATGCAAAAGGGGTTTTTCGAAATTTGTTGTCAAGGGTTTTGCTTTCCAGGCTCTTACAACCAAGAGAATCACGCGTTCCAATAAGGCTCTGGCAATCCCTTCTGATGCAAATCCGAAAGTTGTACAGGTTTTCCTTTATTTCTCTTTCGTATCATTTTTTAACTGATTATACTTGTCATCCTGTTTTAGTGTGATGTGTTCTTTAAATCATATTTCGGCATTTGGGCTAAGGCTTCGACGAAAGGTATGTTGATGTGGAGTTGTTTGAAGAGTTCTAAAAACTTCCCGTATTGGGCTTTCAGTCTCTCTTGTTTCAGCCTTCTAGGGTATGGAATTGGTGGAACATAAGTTCGGACTGGTTCTTTAGGTTGTACGATGCCTGTTGTAACTAGTATTTCCTGTGTTTTGTAAGGGCTTCCTTCTCCATAACTGGTTCTGAATTTGGCGAGGCAACAGTGGTTGTGCCACTTCTTAATGTAACAGAGTTGGCTGTCACATTTGGCTTTATGATAGTGTTACTTGGAAGAGAGCCAGGTGGTCTTTCAGACAATTGTTGGGCAATTTGTTCGAGTTGAGTTTCTAGATTCTGTAATGATGCTTGTTGGCTTTTTTGGTCAGCTTCATGCTTCAATAATACTCCGTTGATATCAAAGGCTCTTGAGTCGGCCTTCTTTCTGCTTCATTGTTTTGGTAAGGATTTGGATTAGCATTTCTTCAATTTTTGAGTAGCTTGGATTTTGATGGCTACTGGAACTTTGATCTTGAAATTGTGGTTTAGGCTGGAAGGATTGATTCATCTGTCTCTTTTCCAAACCGGGTAGGTTTTGAGTGTCCCCCCGTCTTTCCAACTGAAATTCGGGTGGTTTCTCCAACCTGGATTGTAGTTGTTGCTAAAAGCATTGTTTTGACGAGAAATGAAGTCAACTTCTTCCATAGCCATAACGAATTTTTTGCAGTCACTCGTCCTTTTTGTTCCTCCACAGGTGTCACATGTGACTCTAGTTTTTGATAGTTCGGCTTGAAGTTGTTTGAATTTTTTAGAAAGGGCCTCAAGCTATGCGGTGACAAGGGTGTTGGAACCGACGTGGTGCATTCTTTTATGTGTTGGTGTAGATCTTGGTGGGTTTTAAGTGAAACTCTTCATTGCTGCCTTCTCCATGATTTCAAATGTTTCGTTAGGTGATTTGGATCCCAGATCTCCAACATTGATTTGGTTGATGGCCTGTTGTTTTGACTGGATTGTGTGTCAAAGAAAGTTTGTACTTGTAGCCATACGCTCAGTCCATGGTGTAGGAATATTCTCAGAATACTTTTGTATCTCTCACATGCTGCGTGCAACGATTCATCATCATCGGTCCGGAATTCGGTAATGCTGACTCGGTATTTAGCAGTTTTATCAGGCGGAAAATATTTGAGGAGAAGCTGTTCAACCATCTAGTCCCACGTGGTGATGGAACCAGAAGGAAGAGATTCTATCAAATCTAAGTCTTGACCCCTTAGAGAGAAAGGAAAGAGTTTGAGTTTGATCTGATCTTCTGAACAGTTTTGAATTTTAAAGGTTCCGCAGATTTGTAGGAATCAAGATGTATGAGAAAGAGGATCTTCGTAGATGATACCATGAAACTGAACTGAATTTTCCACCATATGAATGGCGCTTGATTTGATTTCGAAATTTTTGGTGATTTCGGGTGGAGCCACTCCATTGCCGTAGCCTTCGAGAGTTGGCTTGGCATACTGGCTCATGTTTGGTTCGTTATTTGGTGCTGCCATCATTTCTTCGGTTTGATTTTCTCCTGATGTTGTGGCGTCTACTGACTCAGCAGTTTCTGTGGTTCGTTTACGAGTCTGTCACCGAAAAAGTCGCTTTGGTTCAGAAATTGGAGAAACAAGCTCAGGTCCAAATATAGAGGACATACATGGGGCTATATCAAATTTAAACAATTTAAAACTAAAGGTTAGTTGAAGTTAAACTACGAGTTAGGCTAAGCTCTTCTAAAACTAAAACTAATGTCTAAATTAATTAAGCTAAGGTAAAGGTTAAGTAAATAAAGGTAAAGGTTAGGCAAGCCGCAAAAATACATAGTATAATAATTAGTAAAAAAAAAAATAAAAGTTAAAATTTATACAATTATAAAAAATGATTAAACTAAAACTTGGATCGTTCTTAGAAACGTACCGTGTCCCCGGTAACGGCGCCAAAAACTTGATGCGCGTGTGCGGTGCGGTATAAAATGTAATGGATTGGGATTTTAGCTTTCGCACAAGATCGTGTTTTAAATTTATAAAAGTGATTTCTACTAAGACTAAACACACACAAAATAGGCAAGTGTACCTATCGTATATGTATAATAGTATTGGTAAGAATCAAGTATCGATCCGTGGACACAAATGTTTCTAATAATGAACCTTCGTTTTAATTCAATCGGAGAGTTTTAATCATTTTGGGGTTGATTTTTAACTTTTTTTAAAAATAGAGGTACTTATATATATAATATATAGGTGACAAGAAGAGAAATTCTAAATGACTGTTTCAAATATATGAAGGTTACCATATAAGATCAAGAATCCACTCCGTTTATCCTTGATGATTATAAAATAAACACGTGATAAACTTGCCGTAATAATATATGATAGAATAGCCCCTGATTTCTAAGTGAACATATTCCATGACATAAAAGAAAGTAGCATGCACATTTTAAAGTTGACTCTTTAATGTCATGCTACCACGAGAATTTCAATTTAAGTTAACAAGTAGTTTAGTAAAGTAGAAAGATTAGGATTGACTTCGATTTCTCAAATACCAATTCTAACAACTTCGGGTGGTTATAGTTTAGTCACACAACCTCCACTTGGTTGATTTAAGTAGGTTATAATTACACATTCCGTTAACATATGATTTCTTTAACTAGCATGATAATCTAAGCAATCGTGTTAACAATGTTATTTCAGAATTACCAACACTAGAAAACTAGATCATAGCTTATATCTGATCATTTCTAAGTACAATATAAGGATCCATGTTTCGTTAAATAAGTATTCTGTCTTTCAAGAACATGAATCGATCATGAATGATTGTTAATCACCAACTTTGAATTGTTGAATTAAGATAGTGAAACATTTCTCAACAAAAGATAATTGCAAGATAACCATGTACTTTACTAAACTAAATCACATGTTAAACAGAATCATAAAAAAAACAAAGCTTCTTCATAGATTTTAGATGGTAAATGGAGTTTAGCTCATAATAAGCATGGTTATGAACATTAAAATGGATGATGATAACAAACACTTGATTAAACTAGAAAAATCTAACCAAATGTGGATGAATCTTTCTTCTTAATGATGATGGCGGATGATGATTATGATGATGGATAATGATGGATAATGATGGTAACCTCCAAGCCTTCAAACTCCTCACAAGATCTTCAATATGAGTGTAATGTGGGTGTTTTTATAAGAGAACCCCGTTTTGAGATCTTCAAGCACCCTCAACAAATGCAACAAGAGCCTCTATTTATAGGCAGACTAAGGTGAGGGGCACGATCCCATGTTCCTGAGGCACGGTCCCGTGTCTAGGTGTTCAATTGCACTAAATGCTGTCAGATCGTACATAATGACTCAGCCACTGCCCCGTGTTTCTTGAGGCACGGCCCCGTGCTTTATTATGACATGTGCTAATTCTTTTTGTCTTATCTGAAAGGTGACCACGGCCCCGTGGTTGAGAAGGCACGACCCCGTGCTTTTGTCTTAAGTGTTTGTCTTTTTTGTAGAATTTTGTCTTTTCTTGTTTTCAGAAGCATGGGTGCGTATTTCTTGTTTTTCTTGTGTTTTCTTCAGTTTTTCTTCGTCTTTTCGGTTGTCTCTTCGTTTGAGGCTTGGGTTTACCTAAAGTTGCATTTTATTATGATAAGTAGTCTTCTGAGCTATGTTAATTGATAGAAGTTGCAGTTTTTAAAGATTATTTGATGCTAAAAAGATGTATATTTGTATATACATCAGTGGGCCTGCCCTTTGACACCGACCATGTTCGTTAATTGAGTGAATTTGATTTTTTGGATGGTTCATGGGGCACAAGACGTCTTGTAGAGGGAAGAGCGTTGGAACCCGTGATTCGTATCAATAACAGTAACAACGAACAGATCTCAGATCTGTGTATATACGATTAATACAATTAAGGATCTAGCTCATAATTAACATCAATTCAGTGTTATATCTGTATATCTATTATCAATATGTAATTAGTAATGTTTGTATAATATTAGAGTGAAGTTTGAGAGAGAGATTGGACAATAGTTCGTTAATTAAACTCAAAACTCTCTTCTTATTTAATCTGTGAACAGGAGTTCACTATATATAGAAGGTGATCTAGTTCGCTAACATCCCCTAGTGAACCAGCTTCCCCTTCGTTACATAAATAACCATAACGAAGCACCCCCTGATTCGTTAACATTTCTAACGAACCAGGAAGGTATACATTACTTGGCTAGTTCGCTAACATCCCCTAGCGAACTAGCCTTTAACTTAGCGAACTGGTTAATAAATAAAACTATTTATTACAATAAACATTAACAAAATGTTAACTTTAAATACAAAGACTCTAGACGCAAAACTGTGCACTAACAGACACCCCCCTTGAGCTCTCTGTCTTTAACTTATTTGAAGCGCTTTGACTGCCAGTCTCTGCAACTATGAATTCCATGTTTATGACACACACGAACGACTCGTTGGAATTGCATAGCCAGGTCGTAATCTTCTTGGCGCTCGAACAAGATCTTCTTCCTGAAGAGCTCATCATTGTCGGTCTCTGATAAGTTAACCAACCACATCGGGTCGATTTTCTTGATAAGCTTAGTCTTTAGACCTCTTCCCAGAACAATGACGGCTTCACTGGTACGGTTGTCATAGTACCAGCGGTCAAAAGGGAGATACGTGTCATGTGGCATTGTCTTCACAGGGACCTTCTTCATTGTCTTGGGCGGCTTCACCTTCAAAACAAGTTTCCTCCAGCCAGTCCTTGGATCAATCTCATCAATACGCTTTCGTCTAGGGACTTGAGGCTTAAAGAACTTGAAGCCGTGATTGACCTCAAAGAGAAGATGCCGATGAAACATATCAGCATGCTGGTGACCCCCACGATTTATAAACGGACGTCTCGCGAGGTTTCGTACATCCCAACGCGGTAGAGTTAAAACGTCTCTTATAAACTCATAATACTGGACACCCTTCTCCCATTTGATTATACATACCGTAAGGTCCGAATCATAAGCCCATGAAACAATGTCACTGTGTACCTTTGAAACGGTCTTGAAGGTAGTCACCTGGTTAGCCTTAACCCAAGCAGCAGCAGTATCTTTTCTTTCTTGATCTACATAACGATAAGCACTGATAATTTTACCCACTTTATGACGTTTGAACCATCTTTCTACGTCCTCATCAGTCACTTCTTTGAGTGAGGGTACTGTTCGCTGCACAACCTTTTCCAATTCATCCTCAGTCTCTTTAAACACCTCTTCTTGAAATACCGGAGCACCTTGATCAACGTTCGTGTGTTGATACAAGTCCGGGTACTCATCAGCAGTCACATCCTCCATCTCAATGTCCTCATTCTCATAAATAAAATCCGTATTCATAAACAACGGATCCTCATCCAACCACACTCTTCACCACCCCAGATCCATCTACAAATATCACCGTATTAGCTGCAATCATTTCAATCGGCTTGTCAGCTGTAGGATCTTGATAAACGGCAATCTATTGACTTGAGTCTTCACCCCCACTTGTACCAGCACCAACAGATGAACCGTGAGATTGTTTAGGCTCACCTCCTGCACCGGATTCATCAAGATCTTCATCGTCGTTCTTGAGTTTCTTTAGGGCATCTTCTTTACAAGTTAATTGTAAAATTAACTCTTCTTGTTCTTTTAACTTCACCCCCTGAGACTCAACAATCGAACGCAACGATTTCGTCTCTGTCTGACAAAATGAAACGTAACTCATCAATCGCTTATGATGTTCCATGAGTCGTTCTTGGTTCTGTCGATCTGCTGCCATTTGATTTTCATAAAGATGTAGCAGATTTAACAGCATCTCAGTCTGACGACCATGTGGCAAGTTGTATAAGGATGGGTGTACCGGTTGAACAGGTCCTTGAGGCCGAGTGCTTCTCATGAATGAGACATCACTAGGCAGAGGTGGAGGAGGAGGAGAAGTAGTTGTTGGCGGAGGAGGAGGTCTCATTGATGGGGTTGGGGAAACCGTAGACAGTGCAGCAAGAGGCCTTGGTATCTCGGTTAACGCCATTTGAGGAATAAGACCAAGTCTTTCATGTGACACCAACGTCGTTGTCAACGTAAGCATCGGAGTGCTAGTAGTGGGCGGCACTGCCGAGCGTTGAGGAGTTGATTGACGTGGTGGTGGGACTCCAATAACCACCCCAGCTCCTTCAGAAACACGTCTCTTTTTCGATGGCTCACCAGTTGCCAACGCTTTCCCTTTTCGTTTTCTTTATAGTTGAGCTTTAATGATGGCAGCTAACGCAACATCGACTGCATCTTGTTGTTCTTTAAGAGCGGTTTCACCAGCTCCACCAACACCATCATTCCCATCATTATCACCATCGTCATCTCCACCATCACCTTTCCCACCTTCTCCCCCTTCACGCTCAGAATCCGAATCATCGTGGATCCAACACTCATTAGGAGGACATTCATAATTCGGATTGATTATATGACCAATCATCCGTTTGTCCTTTGGCTTCTCCTTTCTATACGTCAAAATTCGATGAATGGTGTCAGCAGTCATGTGTTCTTGATGAAGTACATCATTCACTCTCGTCTGATCGATATCCAAATTCGGAATCAAATCTTGAATAATAAGCTGTAGGAAACGAGGGTACATCAAGAATTTCTTCGACTGAAGAGTTTGCTGAACATGTTCCTTCAAATGATGAAATACTAACTCTGAATAATTATACGGCTTGTTCAGAATCAAAGCAACAAAGGCCGACTGCACACTCAGTCTACACTCATCAAATCCACCCCGACGTCCACTCATACAATGAAGTAACACATGGAGAAGATACTTGTATGGTGCACACAACCCGTTCTTGTTTAACATAGACCTAAGAATATCACCCCCATAATTCAAGCGTGTAAATACGCCTCTAACCAGCTGTCTGTCAAATTCACTTGGGTTGTCATCATTATCATCAAATTGAAGTAATCGGCGAATGACTGCAACATCAATCGTAATTGGAGTTCGATTGATTGTAGCTCTAATAGATTTATCTTCTTCAACATATTCAGCCGTGTTCCAAAACTGTCTGATAATACTTAGATACACCTTAGATCTAGCGGTAATGGCATAGTGTATCTTTGATCGTCGTAAGAAGGTCAGCATATCTCCAAATGTTTCCAAATCAGGTACATCTTGATCAACATAAGCACAAATGTTGTGCTTTTTTATCAAACGGTAATAAGATTACTTCTGCTTGTTGATCTTGTTATGGTGGTTGTCTCTGTGGAAGTTGTTCTGGTGGTGGTTGATTTTGTTGTCCTTAATCAGCCATGTTTTACAGTATAATAAAACCGAGTATGAGAAAATATGTCAAAATATTCATGATATCTATAGACGATGTATATATAATTAAAAGATATGTGTAATGAATCTATTTACGCGTATTAGACGATTTAAATTATTTAATTAAATTAAATGAATATTGAAATTAAGTTAATTAATAAATGTCATTCGTTGGGAATCACACTGATTCGTTACAATAAGATAACAAACCAGGCGATTCGCTATCAAGTAAATTATTTAACGAACTGAACATCGAAGTACTATTTAATCTTGACGAACTAAACTCTAGTTCGTTATGTTTTAAGCGAATCCATATCCGATTCGTGTAACATCTTATTCGCTTAGCTAGTTCGTTTAAGATCTTAACGAATTGGACACAAAACAGTCCCAATTCGCTAAGATTAACGAATGGTCAAGATAATTAAGACTTGTTCTGTGACCACCTTGTTCAACGTCAAAATTAAGATGAACAACAATAGTCAACAATATAATCACAGATCCAATTAGGCCATAACTATCGTCGAATCATCAAAATAATGAGCTCATTGAACTCGGAATTCTGGTCGTAAACTAAGATGGATGAGATTGAGACTCAGCATCTCGAGATACTTAGGTTAAACGAACAGACCATAACCACCGAAAACACATATACATAATTAACCCAGCAAACAACAATCTAATAATGATTAAAGTCCACCAAGGGTATCGGAATGACATTCCAATCACAATGATATCTAAATTAACAAGTTTGTCAATACAAATTAAACATTAATGGGGTTTATAAGCTCGGAAACCCTTAAAAGTTCATAATTTAACTATCAAATCTTAGCCATTTTTGACGAAAATTAGATCGCCATGAGCGGCTATACCTTAGAAACTCAAATATATCCTTGAAATATCAAAAAGAGAAGGTCGAGATTTCAGAGAAAATATGAACAGAGTTCCTTTAGGATGAAGAAAGAAGGTGAACAGTGTAAGGACTGTTCATGTTTCTTGTCTTTTATAGACCTTGCACGCAACTCGAGGTACAACTTGTACGAATCAGACGATTCGTTTAAATTAGAGTTAACGAATTAGCCCATTCGCTAACTCAATTCGTTACCTTATTTTGGCGAATCGCTACTTGATTCGTTAAATTAAAGGTAGCGAATCAAGACATGACTCGTGTCATGATTCGTTAAATATGCATAACGAAGGGATGATTCGTTACAGAGTGCGGAAGCGAATTAGGTGAGCGAACCAAAAGCTAGTTCGCTAAAGAATCACCTAGTTCGTTATCCATAAATAACTAATTAGATTCTAATTAAAAAAATCTTTTATTTAATTTTAAATTAAATAATTAAATGAATTAAATAATTAAATAAAATAATTAAATTAGGTTATCGAGAATCTTTTTATCCCGACAACCAAATACCTTAAAAAGTGTTTCATTTCTTACGAAACATAACTTAAATTAATATGTACAAAGAAAAACGAAATTTTTTTTTGGTATTTTGAAAAAATAAAGAATGTATTTACAAAAGAATATCCGAACAATTAAAAATAGACAATCTTTTTGTGTTTTCATTAATTTTTCAAAAACAGAACATATTTTTGTATTTTTTTTTGTTGAGTTTGAGCAGAGAATCATATTAACCAAAATTCCCTTTCATCACAGTTTTATCTTTCAGCGATATTATGACTGGCGTTAAGTCGGTCATTGATATTGTTGTCCACTTAAATCTTATAACAAACCTTCGAGCATTTTTGCTAGTGACTAACACCTCTTACAATTTGGCTTTTCTTTAAGTTTATATCACTTACTTTACTCTAACAGCTTGTTTAAGACCTACCAATGCACCAATGATTAAGCACATAGTCTTTTAAGCTTATTTTTTTCTGGATTTGGGGTCAAATAATCAATGTACTATTATTTTCTCTTTTTGCTTCAAAAACTCAAAAATTTTGAGGAGCATAGAACAAAATTTATTTAAGTTGCCCCAGTTAAGTTAAGTTCATAAATTAATGGCTATCCTATTCATCTACAAGTAGAGAACGAGACCAAAAACATGCAAGCATGCTTTACAAACTTAAATAACTGACTAAATTCTCAGCTAAAAATAAAATAAAATGCTTAATGAACGCCCCAAATACTTTCCATTTGTTAGATAAATGGCTAACCCGAAGATTTCAAGAAATTATCAGGACCAAACATATACAAGTATATGTCCTTCAAAATAGAAGCAAATGACATAATTTTCAGCGATCATAAGCAAAAATCTTTTTGGTTTTCTCTTTACAAACTAAAACCACAATCTTTTTGTCTTTTCGGATTTTTTTTAAATCATTTTTCTATACAAACACAAATCACAATATTTTTGAGATTTTCTAATTTTTAAAATTATTAAAAAACAAGAAAGAAATATTTTTGATTTTTCTATGTTTTCTAATGTTTTTGGGTTTTATCTATACAAACTCAAAGCACAATCTTTTTGAATTTTCTAACATTCTCCCCCTAAAACCTTAAAACATAAAGAAGTTTAGCTAAAACAATAAAGCAATTTAAAGATAATTATCCTAATTTTAGGATCTCAGCAAGGGTCTTTAATCCATTTAAACCAAGCAAAAAGTTAAAACGTGTTTTATCAAACGCTTTGGTAAATAGATTGGCTTTTTGAAAATCTGTGTGCACTTTCTCAAGATCAATTAATTTTTTTTCATAGCAATCCCGTATAAAATGATATCGAATTTCGATATGTTTCGTTTTAGAATGTTGTACGGGATTCTTGGTGATACTAATAGCAGCAGAATTATTATTCAAGATGGGAGTAGTAAGAAACTTCAAACCGTAGTCGCGAAGATGTTGTTGTATCCACAAAACCTGGGAACAGCAACTCGAGGCTGCAACATACTCAGCTTCGGCGGTTGAAGTGGAGACCGTTGTCTGCTTCTTACACTGCCAGGAAACAAGCCGGCTTCCTAAGAATTGACATCCCGCTGTAGTAGACTTGAAATTGATCTTGCATCCTCCATAATCTGAGTCTGAGTAGGCGGTAAGATCGAAAGTATTATCTGGGGTACCATAACCCGATGTCAGGATTTCCCCGTAGATATTGCAAAATACGCTTGACCGTTGCCAGGTGAGTCACTCGGGGACTAGCTAGGTACCTAGCACACAAACAAACAACAAACATTATGTCGGGTCGAGAAGCAGTTAAATACATCAGAGAACCAATCATAGCACGATAAAGGGTCGGATCAATGGTATCCTCCAATTCATCCGGTGATAAATTGTGACCCACTGGAAGAGGAGTAGAAGGGATTTTTCCGCAGGAATCTTGAACCGTTCCAAGACATCGTTCACATATTTTGTCTGATGAATGAAGATTCCCTTATCAGACTGGTGAACCTGCAGCCCTAAAAATAAATTCATCTCTCCCATCGAGTTCATCTCGAACTTGGTCTGCATAGACTTCTCGAACTCTTACATAATTTGTCGTTCGTAGACCCAAAGATTATGTCATCAACATAAATCTGAACAGGCAAAAGATCATCACCAATATTCTTGTAAAATAAAGTGCAGTCAACCGTTCCACGTTTGAAGCCGTTATCCGTCAAATGGTCGGTGAGCGTGCCATACCAAGCTCTCGGGGCTTGATGAAGACCATATAATGCCTTGTTTAAACGGTAAACACGGTCAGGATAATCAGGATCCTCAAAACCTGGAGGTTGTAGGACAAACACTTCTTCGTGAAGTTCCCCATTTAGAAAGGCACTCTTAACGTCCATTTGATACACTTTGATGTTCTTGTAAGCAGCATAAGCTAGGAAGATTCGAATCGACTCTAATCTTGCCACTGGCGCATAAACCTCAGTGTAATCAATACCTTCTTGCTGATGAAATCCATGCACTAGTAAACGTGCCTTGTTTCTCACAATTACCCCACGATCATCCTTCTTACACTTATATACCCACTTAGTCGGAATTGCCTTCTTGACTCTAGCAGGTTTATCAATAAGATCCCAAACACCTAAACGAGCAAATTGTTGTTGTTCTTCTTGCATAGCTTCTACCCAAGAAGGATCTTGTAAAGCCACACGAGGATTTGTTGGCTCGACTTGAGATAGAAAACAGGAAAACTTAGCAACATCTGCAATTTCAGATACGTGTAAGTCAGCATGAACACAGAGAGCATTATTGTCACTTGAAGAGGCGATTTGATGTCGTGCCTGAACCCCTACATCAAGGTCTCCAATAATGTTTTCTTGTGGATGATAATTATGAATCCTGATAGTCGGATTTTCAGACACAACAACATTTTCAAATAAGTTAGTATAATGTTCACCCAACTCAGGAGATGAAACATTATTCTCAACTACGGAAGCATTATCATCAGATGAGGTAGAAGCAGTATCAAAATGAACAGGAGCTTCGTTTTCAGGTTCTTCAGTTGGAGCAGCAATTAGAGCTTCAACATCATTTGAACTTGCAAATCGTGGAATTTCCAAATGTTCTTCAAAATACGTCCGAACTACATCTTCATCTGGATGATCAGTTGATGGGGTGAAAGAATTAAATAGACCATTATAATCAAACATCCATTCGGGACCTTTCCCTTGTGAAGGAGTAGTGTGCTTCTGACAATCTACATGGTACCACTCTTCGACACAACCAGACGTAAAATTGAAAACTCGTTTCTTAGGTGACACATACCCTAAGAAATAACCCTCAATGGCCTTCTCTTCAAATTTACCCGCATTCCTCTTCAGCATAGTTCAAGGACACCCAAAAGGTTCCAAATACTTTAAGTTAGGCTTACGATTGTTAAATAATTCATATATGGTCTTCTTTAGTTGTTTAACAGTCAGAACTCGATTAAGAGTATAGCAAGCCGTATGCACAGCCTCATTCCAGAATTGCACAGGAAGCTTAGAATCAGTGAGTATGGTTCTTGCAGCTTCAATCAAGGGTCTGTTCTTTCTTTCAGCAACGCCATTTTGTTGAGGTACATAGGGTGCACTATATTCTCGGTGAATTCCCTTTTGGATACAAAAGAAATCCAACATAGTGTTCTTGAATTCTGTTCCATTATCACTCCGAATTCTCCTCACCTTTTGTTTGTAAAGTGATTCGATTTTCGTGATAAGGTTTTGTACCAAAACAGGCGTTTGATCTTTCGAGCTCATGAATAAAACCCACGAATATCTCGAATAATCATCAGTCATGACAAGACAATACCAGTCTCCAGAAATACTCGCACGATTCACTGGACCAAACAAATCCATATGAAGTCGTCCTAGCGGAGTATCAATGGAATTGAATACCTTAGATGGTGCGATTTCTTCTTTTGTTTGCTCTTCTTACAAGCAACACAATGATCTGATAACTTAAAATTTTTCAACGACACCCCCTCAACCAAATCGTTCGCCATTAAATAATTCATCTTTCTAACGTGTATGTGACCCATTCTTCGATGCCAAAGTATGGAGTCTTTCTCGGTTGCTTTCGAGACAAAACACGTTTCGATCGATGTAGATGCTCTAGAGTTCATATTCAAGACATAAATATCATTTGATCGTGGTGATCTCATGACAACCATGTCCTCGGGAATCACGTATCCCGATTTTAGAATAAGACACTCTCTATCAGTAAAAACGGTAGTGTATTTCTTATCACAAATCTGTGACACACTCAATAAGTTATGATCAACTTTATCACAATAATTTACTTTCTCAAATGTAATCTTCCCATTCGACACTTCACCTTCTTGTGTGATCATACCCCCAGAATTCCCAGCAAACGCCACATAACCCCCTTGAATATTTCTCACATTTGATAAGAGGTTAAGATTTCCAGTAATATGGCGAGAACATCCGCTGTCCATAATCCAGTTCTCACCAAAAATGGTCTTGGATGAACCCTACACACAAACAAAAGTGATTAGTTCAAAAAGGCAGCCCAGGCCTCGGTCTTGGGTACCTCTTGGTTTTCTTGGGAAAAATTAACTTTACTTGCATTCATTTGTTGTTCAGCAACTTGTGAATAAGTTGCTGGTTTCTTTGACTTTTGTCTTAGATACGCTGCCTGAACCACATTTGAATTTTCATTCTTAAACAAAGGAGCAGTTGGAACAAACTTGGATTTAACTTGACCATGAGTCTCATTAACATGAACCACCTTGCGAGGATTCACATTAGAGAACATAATATGAGTATCATCAGCATACGACACAGGTCGTTTCAAAATCTCCTTTACCACAGGAATCGGTTTGGAATGGTCCTTGATAAAAGGATGAAGATTCTGCTGATACTTCTGACTACAATCCCTCACAACATGACCAAGTTGACCGCACAAGAAACAAGTTCACATGTCTACACGATGATGATGCGAGGTATTTGGAATGAATGACTCAGAAGTTTGTTGATGACTCACATTTTTAGTCATGCTCTTAGCAAACTCATCAGATAATTCAGATTTCTTCTTTAAGTAAAAATCTAAATTAGAACAGTTTGAAAAACTTTTCAAGGTGTCAGTTCCTGTTGACTTAAAAAATTTAACTTGCTTAGCTTGTTTTAAAACTTGTTTTGCTCTTGTCATTGGATCTGATGAAACTGATGTTTTCGCTTCAGCATATTGACGTTCAAGTTCACGAACTTTGGAAGTTTCATTGTAAAACACACTTTCAATTAGTTCAGGTTTAATGATAATGTCTTTTTCAGTGAACATTGTGTCCATTCTCTTTAACTTAAAAACTCTAGCAGCAGATGACTTAGAACTAGAAGGATTAATGAAACGCATTAAATCCTCATCAGAAATTTTCGGTTTTTCCGACTTCTTGGCCTTCATAGAGTTCACTTTCATTGAATTTTCCTTTTTCTCTTGAGGTTTGTGTGAACCATACACTGCTTCCTCAAATTCGTGAGGCTCGCACAGAATATGATTAGAACTAGGAATGTTCTTATTCTTGTGTATAATCTCGGGTTCAAACACATCCTCGATAATGACCTCGTCATCGTGTTCAACAAACACCTTTTTGCTTTGAATGTGAGATTTTTGAGGAGCAACTTGGATTTTAACATTTTTAGATTTAACAGATTTAGCATTTTCTGAAATCACAGGTTCTTTCAAAATTACCTCTTCTTCCTTTTTAGCAAAAGGATTCATTTTAAAGTCGTTGTGAAGTGGTGGAGGAATTTCTACAAAAGCTATACCCTTTTTAGAGTCCTTTTGTTTTCCAGAAACTTCAATAATTTCATTCAACAAAAATAAAGAATTTCGAAATATACCCAACTTGTTCTTCAACTCAAGAACCTCGTTCTCAAGCTCAGTTATCTTAGAACGATGTTTCAAGATTTCCTGAAACTTTTGGTCATTAATTGTCATTTTCACAGATAACTCGGCTTTCAAATCATGATTACTTATAGTCAAAGCCTCAATCTTTTCTCTTGAGTTAATTTGAGAATTCAAGGATTGTCTATAAGTATCTTTCAATGTACAATCTCTTTCAGTAAATTGTCATTTTGAAGTTTTAATGAATCAATTTTAGACTTGTTATAATCACAATCAACACATGATACCTTAGAAAAAGTAGATTTACTAACCTCATTCTGGTTGGCTGTGCAAGCAGACGTGGAAGATTCGCTAATCTTCGCCATACAAGCAAAATTAATTGGAAGTTTTTCGCTTGAATCATCCGACTCGGATCCAGAATCATTATCAGATGACAAATCACTTCCACTAGCATCTTGAGAATTTTCACCAATTCCAAACATTGCTAGGTTTGCTTGATTGTTGTTGCAAAGCAATTTTTGAGACCAATCATTACCATCCAGATTAGACAGCATTGCCTGATTTTCAGAAGATGATGGTTTTGAACTTGAAGACTTTCCAGCATCATTTTGATCTTGATTTCTCGAACCAGTGTATTCTTTCTTAGGTTTATCACATTCCTTTGCGAAATGCCCAAATTCTTGACAATTGTAGCATTTAACCTTTAGTTTATCAAACCCAAGCTTCTTGCTCAATGAAGGAAGATCTTTGCCTGTTCTTTGTATAAACTTCTTCACTTTTCTAACAATCATCGCCATGTTCCACTTTAAATCCATGAGTTCTAAATCATTGGGATCAATTTGATCATAATCTTCATCGGTTAAATCACTTGTGGCAATCTTACTACTCACCAAATTCTCATAGGAAGACATAAAAGCAGACAAGAATGCAAAATTCTGTTCAGCCTCCTTTATGTTTACGTTTGGTTGAAATGAGAATTGTTTAGTAGAAGATGAATTTCCCGATGCCCCAGATGAACCAGAATTACCAGATGTATATCCAGCAGTATAGAAACAAGCTTATGGATCATTAAATGAAGCATTTGCATTTTCACTTGCAACAGCTTGAGTAAGAAAAGCGGTTAGTGGAGATATGGTTGAACTAAGAGGCATACTTCCACCATAGAACGAAGGATCATGACTTTCCTTTGAAGATTTTTGACATTTCAGATCATATTCTCTGGCTTCAATCTTTTGCATAAATTCAATAGCAGTCAGATCTTTATTTGCGAAATAATTGTTTTCCTTCAGAACCATTAAGAATGTGGAATAAGAACTTGGAAGTATACTCTTGATAGTATCAATTTTATCACTTTCAGGAACTTCAATTTGCATCTTGTCCATCTCAGCAATCAAGTGATTTAATCTTGTTGTCATTTCTTCAACCGTCTCACCTTTCAATAGATGAAAGTTTCGAAACTGAAACTTAAGCATTATTTTTTACACTCTGCTGTGTTACCCATACTTCTCATGCGAAGATGTTGAAATAAAGAAGCACATCTTTTTATGCTACCCACTTGGTGAAAGATAGTCTCAGGCAAGGCCATGGTTAGAGTAGAATAAGCTTTTATTTCTATCTCTAATGCTTTCTTTTCTTCAACAGAGTATTGTGAGATAGCCTTTGGTGTAAAACCCGTAGTCTCATCTCCAATCATAGGAACAGTGTAGACTTCATCTAAGCAGTAAGAACAATCAAGATGAACTGATCCTAAATGAGCATGAAACCGAGGTTCCCACTTTGCAAAATCACTGAATTTCATCAATCTCGGACATTTGGAATGTGAACCTATCTTAGTATCAAGTTGTAACATTTGTTGCATCAACATGTTTTGAGACGCCAATGCATACATACCGGCCATATTTGAAAATTAAACAAGTTTAAAGAACAATGTTTAACGAACTGTGTAGCGAATTGTGAATTATTATAGCGAACTGTTAACAGTGTTTAACGAATCAACTCTTAACGAAGTTAAGACTGATCAGCAACGAAGTACCTTAACGAATGAGGTGAGTGTTTTAGCGAATCAAAAGTCAACTTAATGAGTCAACTTAACGAATCACAAAGGATTTGTTTAGCGAAACTTAGCGAATCACTAAGGAATGCTTAGCGAATCAGCTACAGTGGATTAGCGAATCACACTATAGCGAATCAGTTTGTTACAACCGTTTGTAACAAACTCTGACACCTTATGCCACGTGGCAAAGGTTGTTAGGACACAAATTCCAAGAAGAACACGTGTCACACGAATCAGTTAATCTAGATAGCGAACTAGATTACATGAATCAATAAATCACTCAAATTGGTTAACGAACTGGGTAACGAAGTAACACAGTTGATAACGAATCACCATGAAACATATAGCGAATCACCATGAAGAAGATAATGAATCAAGTTCATCTTCAAATCTTCAAACAAGTTTTCCAGAAAGTTTGAAGATTAAACCCAGAAACCCAGATTTACTAAATTTGTAATACTACTTTGTTTCTCAACCAAATCGCACAAGTAACCTATCAATCTTCTCGTAATCAAATTCCGAATCCAATACACATCATCTCGTAACCGATTAACGCTAAATACCTAACCAATTTTGATCAAAACAAAACTCTGTTTCGGACTTAAACCGAAACCATAACCAAAACACACAAATCCAAATCAAACCTCGATTCCACTTAACCAAACCTCTCCAATACCTTACACACCTCAAAACCAGTCCAAATCAACCATACTTCAATCAATTCAATCCAAGATCGATTCAAAACTTCTTAAACAGAAAATTTAATAAAAACGATAACAAAATCAACACCAAATCAAGTGTATGAGCACCAACAGCTCTGATACCACTTGTTGGAACCCGTGATTCGTATCAATAACAGTAACAACGAACAGATCTCAGATCTGTGTATATACGATTAATACAATTAAGGATCTAGCTCATAATTAACATCAATTCAGTGTTATATCTGTATATCTATTATCAATATGTAATTAGTAATGTTTGTATAATATTAGAGTGAAGTTTGAGAGAGAGATTGGACAATAGTTCGTTAATTAAACTCAAAACTCTCTTCTTATTTAATCTGTGAACAGGAGTTCACTATATATAGAAGGTGATCTAGTTCGCTAACATCCCCTAGTGAACCAGCTTCCCCTTCGTTACATAAATAACCATAACGAAGCACCCCCTGATTCGTTAACATTTCTAACGAACCAGGAAGGTATACATTACTTGGCTAGTTCGCTAACATCCCCTAGCGAACTAGCCTTTAACTTAGCGAACTGGTTAATAAATAAAACTATTTATTACAATAAACATTAACAAAATGTTAACTTTAAATACAAAGACTCTAGACGCAAAACTGTGCACTAACAAAGAGTTTCACAGGAGGTTGGTCGAAGCACAGTTGGAGAATAAGAGGTTAGAAAATCAGGCGTTGCGAACTCGGAGTTTTTCCATTGAGATTAAGAAGTTGAAGAAGGACAACGCTAATTTGTAGAAGCAGATGAAGGATCTTCATGAGGCAAATGTTGCCTTGACGTATGCTCGTGATGAAGCCCATGATGCTATCACCCATCGACATCTAAGGTGGCTTCTCGCGGCTTGTTCTCCCAAATCTGCTAATGATGTGATCCATGAACTGAACCTTACCATTCGCGGTTGGTTGCTTGTTGTGAGGTCGCTTTTGTTGGTGAGTAGATTTTGTCTTCTTAGTGCTTTGTTGTGTCGTGTAAACGTTTAGTATTTTCTTGGTAAGACCAGGAATTTTCATATGTCAGTTCTCTTAGTTCTTCTAGCTCGTGAATTTGATCTTCCCGGTTCTTACTGGCGGTCATTAGATCGAAGTTCGCAGCTCTTATGGCCCAGTAGGCTTTGTGCTTAAGTTCTACGGGTAGATGGCATGGCTTTTCATAAACAAGTTTGAATGGTGTGGTTCCTATTGGGGTTTTGTAGGCTATCCTAAGGGCCCACAAAGCATCATCTGACTTTTCTGCCCAATTTTTGCGATTCATTCCTATAGTTCTTTCTAAAATCCTTTTAATTCCTCGATTCGAAACCTCTACTTGGCCAATAGTCCGAGGGTGATATGGCGTTGCCAGTCGGTGGTGAACTCCATATCGTGCTAAGACTTTGTTCATCAAAGCGTTACAGAAGTGGGTACCTCTTTCGGTGATTAGGGCTTTCGGAGTACCGAATCGTGAATATAATTTTTTTAGAAATCGTCCAACTACTCGAGCATCATTAGTGGGAAGAGCTTGTGCTTCTACCCATTTAGACACATAGTCGACTGCAACAAAGATGTACTTATTCCTGAATGAGTTTGGAAATGGGCCCATGAAATCTATTCCCCATACATCAAAGACTTCACAAATTTGAATGCCTTTTTGAGCCATCTCATTCTTAGCTGAGATGTTTCCAGCTCTTTGACAAGCATCACATGCTTGGATCAAAGCATGTGTGTCTTTATATATGGTGGGCCAGAAGAATCCTGAATCAAACACTTTCCTGACCGTGGTTGTGGTACCGTGGTGTCCACCAGTTGTTCATTCATGGCAGTGTTTGAGAATATCTAAGGCTTCTTTTCCTGATACGCACCTACGAACTACCTGATCAGCACCTATCCTAAACAAGTATGGATCTTCCCAGAAGTAGAATTTAAGGTCCGAAAAGAATTTCTTCGTTGTTGATGCGTTAACTCTTTTCTCAAGATCCTACTGGCTAAATAGTTTGCGAAATCGGCAAACCAAGGACTTTCGTCTTCCTCCTGCATGGCTGCTTGGATATGCATGAAAACTTCATGTGGAAAATTATCAATGATAATTTCCTTATGATGTTCCTTTGAAGCTGGGCATTCTAAGCGTGAGAGATGGCCTGCGGCTACATTTTCTGCTCCTTTCTTGTCATTGACTTCTATATCGAATTCTTGGGGTACTAGAATCCAACGGATAGTCTAGGTTTGGCATCCTGTTTGTTGAAGTGATATCGTATGGCGGCATGGTTGGTGTAAACTATGGTTTTGGAAAGAACTAGGTAGGATCTAAACTTTTTAAAGGCAAAAACTAATGCTAACAACCCTTTTTTTTGTTGTGGTGTAATTTTCTTGTGCATCATTAATAGTTTTACTAGCTTAGTAAATTGGATAGAAATGTTTCTCTTTGCGTTGTCCGAGTACGGCTCCAACTGCAAGGTCACTTGCATCGCACATGATCTCGAATGGAAGGATCCAATCGGGTGTAGTATGATTGGTGCGTTGACAAGTTTGTTTTTCAATATGTTGCATGATTCAACACATTCTTTAGAGAAGACGAATGGTGCGTCTTTCTCCAGAAGTTTGGTCATAGGTCTAGCAATTTTGGAGAAGTCTTTTATGAAGCGGCGGTAGAAACCTGCGTGACCTAGAAAACTTCTAATGGCTTTGCTTGAAGTTGGTGGTGGCAGTTTGGATATGGTTTCTATTTTGGCCTTATCAACTTCTAGTCCTGCTTGGGATATCTTGTGACCTAGAACAATTCCTTCTTTGACCATAAAGTAACATTTTTCCCAGTTGAGTACTAAGTTTACTTGTTCACACCTAGCCAACATTTTGTCTAGGTTTTTCAGACAATGATCGAAGGAGTCTCCGAAGTGTCACACTCCAACCTATGGCAGAGCATGCCGGGGCGCGACATTGATTGTATCATAGCTTAGAAGACACTAAGTAAAATACACGTGTCAATATCTAAATTATTCATTCATATATCAAATTTCAAAAGCACAAACATTGTCTTAAAAGAATGCGTTTACGATTAAATATTCAAAACATAAATGACTTAAAGCAAAAGTGTTCTTCATTCATCAAAGCAACCTAAGGTATCATCTAACTTTAATACTTGATTCATCCAATAAAGCTACATGCGTCATGCGTGAAAATATATTTTTTTGTCAACATAACGTTGAGCAAGTAAATCACAGTTTGTGTATATATAATATGTAAAAAGATAATTCCATGCGATAATTGTAAATCACTACAACTAGTATAACAATATATAAAATTTGTCTTTTCACTCGAATCATATTGATAACGAGCTAATTCGACGGCGTATGATCATACTAATGAGGATGAGGATGAGATACCAACCACCACAACAAATATAAACACATAGTCACATTTACACGTATCAACTAATCGAGCAATTTCAATAATCGCATATATTGGAACCGTAGTGAAAATCTATAACACGTTTGATTGTGAACGTATAACGCCCCCAAAACTTAAAACGGTAAAAAGGGGGATGTGAATTTACTTACCTTTAACAAGTGGATTAATGAAGATGAGACGGTGATATAGATTAAGTTAAATGCGATCGAGCTCCTCGGGATGCGTCGACAAAAATCCCTATTTGTGAAAGAAACATTAATTATAAATGAACCACTTAATATGACGGATTTGGGATTCGATTGGGTTATTAGTCTTTGTCAAATTTATTATGGTTGTTGTGATTATTATTATTACTATTATTATTAGTATTACTATTACTATTACTATTATTATTATTATTATTATTACTATTACTATTACTATTACTAGTAGTAGTAGTAGTAGTAGTAGTAGTAGTAGTAGTAGTATCTAAATATCCATTATGATTTGCGCTTGAGTTTGGTAAGTAAAATAAATATTATATATTAACAGAAAAGTTAGACGGAATATATTGCATATTTAATACACTGGGGTTCGTTAACAAGAGTCGTAAAAAGGATATATATACATCTTATTTATTTATGAGCAGTTGTGTAAGGTATATATATATATATATATGTAGACTCTATTATAAAATTTAAACAAGTATATTTACATAAATAAGAAATGAAAGAGTCGATTAGAAGTTCAGTTGATCAAATAATGTTTATTTATCGATTTGAACCTCAAAATAACAACAAAAATAGCCAAAATAAACAAAAGATGACAACAAAAGCAAAACCGAGTCTGGGGAGACTCGAACCCGCGTCCCCAGGCCGGTTCAACGTCTTAAAGCGTATGCACCTGCCACTAGGGCAGGTGTCTAACACGTTAATCACATAAAAATCATATGTTATATACTGGATCTGATTTATGTTCTTTCCACTTACAAACCCTAGATTTTAATTGGTTCAATTGGTATTTGTTTGTTGAAATTGTATTGGGGTTTCTGTTAATCGCATAAAGACGAACATAATGCGTCATAGAATGACCAGAAATGTCAATGAATTGAGGGAGAACAAGTCGCGGCTCTAGTGTGAACACGGGACAGGTTTTGACGGCCTTGCAGGGTGCGAATGAGTTAGGGTTTAGGTTCGTGAGGTAGTTGAGGATGTATGGGCGAGTTTAATTGTAAAATGGTCGAGTTTATATAGTCATTAGGAGACAGATTATGATCGGTTCATGTTTGGTATTGTTAGCTGTCAATTAGTAACATATATCTGCAATTAAGTTGTCGGTTAAACGCGATTTTGGTCAACAATTGATTTGGCAATAACAATTTCATTAATTACTCGATTTAATCCCGTGAATTATGGTCTAAGAAAGGAGGGGGGTCTTGTAGATGGTGGGAGAGGAAGAAAGAGGGGGATAGAAAATATTTACAACCTCCTCACAATATCTTCAATATGAGTGTAATGTGGGTGTTTTTATAAGAGAAACCCGTTTAGAGATCTTCTTCCATCACCCTCATCAAATGCAACAAGAGCCTCTATTTATAGGCAGACTGAGCTGAGGGGCACGATCCCGTGCTCCAGAGGCACGGTCCCGTGTCTAGGTGTCCAGTTGCATTAAATGCTGTCAGGTCGTACATGATGACTCAGCCACGGCCCCGATATAACAAATTACAAAATAAATTAAAGGAAAAGTAAAGGAAATAGAAGAGGAAAATTTCATCCCATATTGGTGGAGGAAAGAAAAGGAGAGGCTTCCACCATAGTATAAATAGGAGTGTAAGTTTCGTGTCCCACATCGCTAGATTATAAAACTAATGAGCTCTTTATAAGAAAGAAAACTCATATGTTAATAATTTTATAAGACAAATCACACCCAGTGGTCCTAGCAGAGGGTGCGAAGCACCCGAACGTGCACGCGCTTGCGCACGAGCACGGCGAAGTGCGATGGGCACAATGTGGCGCTTTGATGGCGCAATTTTCAAGGCCGCCTTAGTATTTTTGTGGAAAATTAAGATTTTCCTCCCATCGCGATACGCGACAGGTTTGGGTTAGCCTCATCGCGTACTGCGATGATGTGTAACGTTATCCAGAAACTTTGCGGCTTAGCGATACGCGATGGCCTATTAAGGTGACACATCGCGTACTGCAACTTGGAGGTTACGCAGACAAGACACGTCGTATGCCATGTGGTGTGCCACGTAGCATGCCTAGGGCTGACTCGGCTAAGCTATAGATTCTTCGTGATACGCAATGCTTTTGTGTATGTCCATCGCATATCGCGATGAGGTCCAAAAATTTCAATAAATAGGAAAGAAACGGGACATTCATTCCTTGCACCAAATTTTCTTTCCTTCTGAATTTTCTATACATACATATATATATTAAGATAACGGTATAATACCCGAGTGTCTTAGCGATATCCTATTCGATCGAAAAAAACTTATACGCGAATCCAAAAGCTCTGCCTATTAAGGTAAGAAATTGTGCCATCGTGTAAAGTTTCTAATCTCGTGATTATCGTTATGATTATTGGTTTTATACTAATCTAGATATACTACATTATGTTTAACCTAGGTGCTTAATACCAATAGGCGTTCTTTAATTATAAACTTGTAAGGTGAGAGATTCAAGTTTTTATACAACTCACATTTACGTGAGACAATTGTTTTCCTGACAGTGTCATGATAATTTCAAAACCTATAAAACTCATAGCAGATAGTCTAAATGTTTCCAAATATATTTTTAAAGTATTTTAAATACATTACAGTGATTAAGTCTCTGTAGACTTACGGGATGGTTACTACTGGTATTGTGGGGTTTTGTATACAAGGCTTGCCTACCGGGCTATTACACGTTACTTATTGGACAAGTATTAGCCAATAAGTAATATGACCACAGTCATAGATACGGTCGAGTGACAAATACCTTTCGATAATTTGTAAGCAGGAAGATGTAAAAACATCTTAATGTTGTAACTGTAAATGTGTCATTTACAAATGAATGCACTCACCAGTATTTCTTGCTAATAAAATATTTTAAACATGTTTCAGGTGACTTGTTAGAGACAAAGTAATGATTCATGCGGCCTTCCAGCTTAAATAAGTGCCTTGTCACCAGAATAAAGAAACATGTTTTGTAAAATAGGGTTTATCCCTATAAAGTTTATGTTTGTAACAAAATGGATTAAATTCTCAGTTTATAATAATAATCATGGTGTTTTATAAACTCAGATCATTTTTCCTAACAACGGTTCAGATAAAATATTCCGCTGCAAAATAACTTAATAAACACCGTTACCACCAAATCAATGTTCACGGCTTTCCACCCAGGGTATAGGGGTCTGGGGCTGTGACACCCGTGTTTCTTGAGGCACGGCCACGTGCTTTATTATGACATGTGCTAATTCTTTTTGTCTTATCTGAAAGGTGACCACGGCCCCGTGGTTGAGAAGGCACGACCCCGTGCTTTTGTCTTAAAAGTTTGTCTTTTCTTGTAGAATTTTGTGTTTTCTTGTGTTCAGAATCATGGGGGCGTGTTTTCTTGTTTTTCTTGTGTTTTCTTAAGTTTTTCTTCGTCTTTTCGCTTGTTTCTTCGTTTGAGGCTTGGGTTTACCTGAAATTGCATTTTATTATGATAAGTAGTTTTCTGAGCTATGTTAATTGATAGAAGTTGCAGTTTTAAAGATTATTTGATGCTAAAAAGATGTATATTTTTATATACATCAGCGGGCATGCCCCTTGACACCGACCACGTTCGTCAATTGAGTGACTTGATTTTTTGGATGGTTCATCGGGCACAAGACATCTTATATAGGGATGAGTTTCATAAGAGGTTGGTCGACGCACAGTTGGAGATTAAGAGGTTAGAAAATCAGGCGTTGTGAGCTCAGAGTTTTTCCATTGAGATTAAGAAGTTGAATAAGGACAACGCTAATTTGCAGAAGCAGATGAAGGATCTTCAGGAGGCAAATGTTGCCTTGATATATGCTCGTGATGAAGCCCATGATGCTATCACCCATGGACATCTAAGGTGGCTTCTCGCGGCTTGTTCTCCTAAATCTGCTAATGATGTGATCCATGAACTGAACCTTACCATTCGCGGTTGGTTGCTTGTTGTGAGGACGCTTCTGTTGGTGAGTAGATTTTGTCTTCTTAGTGCTTTGTTCTTTCATTGCGCTTTTACGAGCTAATTATTTTAGTTATAGATGCGATGCGAAAGGAGGTAAATGCTTTGGAAGCCCCAATGGCCAATATGTCAAAGCAGAACCGCTGGTTGTTTGAGACGGGCATGGAACGCTTTGTGGATATGGTAAATAATAGCCTGGATCTGATTACATGTTTGGATACCATCAACAATGTTATCAATGGTCTGAGGTATCATATGGGTTTAGCAGAGGGATACAAATGTGCTCAAGATAGGACCCCCTTGGAGCAAGTTTCAGGATATAATCCATCTTTTGATTTGGAGGTTGATTTAACTTTGGAGAGCTTCAAGAATCTCTCTTTCTCGTTTCTTCCTCGTTCCGTTGCCTTGGTCGACGCTCCCTTGGGCCTTATTCAAGATGTACTACCCACTGCTCCCGTGTTTGAATCAGGTGATGCTAATGATCCTCTTGCTTAAGAGGTTTCGGTGTTGAAGCTGGTGGTCTTTTGAGCTTTTCATTCCTTGCACCAAAATTTCTTTTCCTCTGAATTTTCCATACATATATATATATATATATATATATATATATATATATATATTAAGATAACGGTATAATACCCGAGTGTCATAGAGATATCTTATTCGATCGAAAGAAACTTATACGTGAATCCAAAAGCTCTGCCTGTTAAGGTTAGACATTGTGCCATCGTGTAAAGTTTCTAATCTTGTGATTATCGTTATGATTATTGGTTTTATACTAATCTAGATATACTACATTGTTTTTAACCTAGGTGCTTAATACCGAGAGGTGTTCTTTGATTGTAAACTTGTAAGGTGAGACATTCAAGTTTTTATACAACTCACATTGCGTGAGACAACTGTTTTCCGACAATGTCATGATAATTTCAAAACCTATAAAACTCATGGCAGATAGTCTAAATGTTTTCAAATATATTTTTAAAGTATTTTAAATACATTACAGTGATTAAGTCTCTGTAGACTTACAGGATGGTTACTACTGGTATTGTGGGGTTTTGTATATAAGGCTTGCCTACTGGGCTATTACACGATACTTATTGGACAAGTATTAGACAATAAGTAATATGACCACAGTCATAGATACGGTCGAGTGACAAGTACCTTTCGGTAATTTGTAAACAGGCAGATGTAAAAACATCTTAATACTGTAACTGTAAAATGTGCCATTTACAAATGAATGTACTCACCAGTATTTATTGTTAATCGAATATTTTAAACATGTTTCAGGTGACTTGTTAGAGACAAAGGAATGATGCATGCGGGCTTCCAGCTTAAATAAGTGGCTTGTCACTAGAATAAAGAAACGTGTTTTGTAAAATAGGGTTTATCCCTATAAAGTTTATGTTTGTGACGAAATGGATTAAATTCTCAGTTTATAATAATAATCCTGGTGGTTTTATAAACTCTGATAATTTTTCCTAACTACGCATCTGATAAAATATTCCGCTGCAAAATAATTTAATAAAACCTGATACCACCAATCAATGTTCACGGCTTCCCACCCAGGGAATAGGGGTCGGGGGCTGTGACAGCTGAAGTGGTATCAGAGCCATTGGTTTAAGATAAGATTCTAACCACACGCGAAAATAAATACTATTTTCTTTTGGAATTCGTTGTTTTATTGTTTTTTATTAACAGCATGAGTAAGCTAGTTGAAGCTTTCGGAAACATATCCATTAACACTACGGATATGGAAGAAGGAGAATCTAGTCAACAACGCCCAGAACCTGAACCCATGATCTTTTAAGCACAACCTGTAGAAAAACCAAAACCCAAAAGAAGAAGAAGACTCAATGATTGGCAACGAGGATTGAGAAAATATAAGAAAGGAAGAACCACAGTCACACAACCATCACCACAACCTGACCAACCAACTCAACCACAAACAACTCTACCACAACCCCCTTCAACAATATCAATGCAGAAGCGACTAAGTAGATGCCTAAATGAGTGTGAAATTTTTCAACCCATGTTCAATGGTATAGGTGCAGCAAGCTCCAGCAACCTGAACATGCCATCACAAAACCCAAGTAGTACACTATCATCTAAAGATATTTTCGGCCAAGCTCAACTAGAGGAATGGTGGACGAACGATTGGCAGTTTCAAACAATGATGGCAAATCCTTATGCACCATTCCAGGGTCAAACCTCAAACTACCCCACTATGACACCTGAAATGACGTCACAACTCCATCCTTACGGGGAAGAATTGGTGGATACTGGAAATAGATTGAGAAATATTGGGGAGAACCTAACCTGGAAATATATGACCGAGAACCTTACATATAAAAAACCATATATATTATATTTATTTGTTCATTATCGTAATTTCTTTTGTGTAAAAAAATGTGTGTAGTGACGCATATATATAGTGTGTAGATGTAAATTATAGTGAAGCATATATATAAAAAAAGAGTAAATGTCGCAAAGATCGACGATTTTGACATATTCTGTTCTTATGTGTTATTAATGTTTATGTGTTATTAATATCTTGCCTATATTATTATTTATGATATTAATAATTCCTTTCTTATATATAAATCAGATGTCGAATGAGCACAATCACGAGAATGAGCACAATCACGAAAACGAGCACAATCGCGAAAACAAGCACAATCGCGAAAATGAGCACAATCACGAAAATGAGCATAATCATGAAATTCCTAATCAAGGGAATCATCTAAATATGAATGCTATTGAAAATATGATAGCTCAGAAAATCACTAAAGCAATTCCTTTAATTGGTGTTGCTATTAAGCAACCCATTTCTATAATTAGGCATAAGACCGAGGGTAGTAAAAGAAAGTCTAACACTGAGGCTAGTAACAGTGTGAATGGAGGAAATAGAAACCCAATACCTAAAAAGTTAAAAGTTCACGGTTGTACTTACAAGGACTTTTTGGCTTGTAAGCCAACTGAGTTCTCTAGAAATGAAGGATCTATTGCAGCACTATGTTGGTTAGAAAATACAGAAGCTATCATAAGAATTAGTAAATGTGCTGAAGAAGATAAAATATTATATGCTTCTAATCTTTTCATTAACGAAGCAATAGAATGGTGGAACACAGTCCTTCAGTCAAAGGGAAGTTACATAGTCTATACTATGACTTGGGAAGAATTTAAGAAAATAGTAGAAAGGAAATTTTGTCCTCCTCATGAATGAGAAAAAATTGCTACTATGTTCTTAAACCACAAGATGAAAGGTGTGAAGTGTCGTGAGTATACGATAAAATTCTTCAAATATGCAAGAATGGTACTGGCTTTGGCTTCACCAGAATCATTAGTAATTTCTAGTTATATTTGGGGATTAGTAAGTGAAATTCGCGATCTGGTAAAGTCAGCTAGACCTCAGACTATTGAAGAAACAGTCGAGCTAGCTAATACCATGACAGACGGATTAATCCGAACTCAGGAAGAAAACAAAAAGAAAGATCTAGCCCAGAAGATTACCCAAGAATTTCGGAAGAAAGGAACAGGGCAATCATATGCTCATCCTTTCTATAGAATTTTCAGAAAGAGGCATTCAGGGAGATACGCTTTTAAGAAAACTAAGTATTGCAATTATTGCAAAATGGCTGGACATACGGATGAAGAATGTAGAAGAAAAGAAAGCCGTGTTTGCTACAACTGTGGAGAACCTGGCCACATCCGTCCAGAATGTCCAAAGTTAATAAAGGTACCTGACAACAAAGCAAAGAATACATATTGACCTAAGAAGAATGCACGAGCTTTTCAGCTCACTGCACAAGAATCAGCAATGATTCCAGACGTCATTACGGGTACGTTTCTTATTAATAACGTCTACGCTAAAGTATTGTTTGATTCAGGAGCAAATCAAAGTTTTATAAACACAAAAGTCTTGCCAAGCTCTAAATCAACCATTAATCAAACTTAATCAAGTTTGTACGGTAGAAACGGCCGATGGAAATTCCATTCATATTCATGAAGTACTTCAAGAAGAAAACATAAACTTACTAGGCCATAAGTTTAAAGAAAATTTACTCCCAATGAATCTAGCTGGATTCGATGTCATATTTGGAATGGACTTGTTATCAACCAATCATGCTCGAATCCTATGTAATATAAACTCTATTGAAATCCGCACGCCAACAGGAGAAATCATTACCATTCAAGGAGATAAAAGGCTCAAGCCTATAAAGTTTTTATCAGTAATGAAAGCGGAAAACTATTAAAGGAAACAAGGCATAGTATATATGATTTTTGTAATCATTAGCGCCAAAGGAAAAGAGCTAAAAGAAATTCCGGTAGTATCGGAATAACGACGTCTTTCCAGAAGATTTACCTGGACAACCGCCTGATCGTGAAGTTGAATTTAGAATCCATATAATACCAGGAACAGCACCAGTTGCTAAAGCACCATATAGATTAGCACCAACAGAGATGTTAGAATTAAAGAAACAATTAGATGAATTTCTAGAAAAGGGTTTTATACGACCTAGCTCATCACCCTGGGGAGCATCAGTACTGTTTGTCAAAAAGAAAGATGGGTCGATGCGTATGTGTATCGATTATAGAGAATTGAATAAAGTCACAATTAAGAATCGGTATCCTTTACCGAGAATTGATGATTTATTCGATCAACTCCAAGGAGCTCGATATTTTTCTAAAATCGATTTACGCTCATGATACCATCAATTAAAAGTGCAAGAAGAAGATATTCCTAAAACAGCTTTCAGAACAAGATATGGTCATTATGAGTTTACAGTCATGCCATTTGGCTTAACCAATGCACCAGCTGCATTCATGGATATGATGAACCGAATATGTAAACCATATTTGGATAAATTTGTAATCGTTTTTTATAGACGATATACTTATTTATTCCAAAACCAGTGAAGACCATGTCAAACATCTTCATACACTTTTGACACTACTGAAAAAAAGAAGCTTTACGCTAAATTCTCAAAGTGTGAGTTTTGGTTACAAGAAGTACAATTTCTAGGACACTTGATTAACCATGAAGGTATTCACGTGGACCCTTCCAAAATAGAAGCTGTTACTAATTGGGAAATTCCTAAAACTCCTACAGAAATTCAAAGTTTCTTAGGATTAGTAGGATATTATAGACGCTTCATTCAAAATTTTTCCCGAATAGCAGTTCCGTTAACCAAGTTAACATGTAAGAATGTCAAGTTTGAATGGGGACCTAAGAAATAAGAAGCTTTTGTAACTTTCAATCAAACGTTAACAAATGCCTCAATACTTGCACTACCAGGAAGAACTAAAGATTACATAGTTTGTTGTGATGCTTCTAAATCAGGATTGGGATGTGTGCTAATGCAGCGTGAAAAAGTTATTGCTTACGCATCTAGACAATTAAAGAAGCATGAAGAGAATTATACAACACATGACTTAGAATTGGGAGCAATAATTTTTTCCCTAAAGATCTGGAGACACTATCTATATGGAAGTAAGTTCACTGTAATCACAGAACATAAAAGTCTAAAATATATTTTTGGGCAAAGGGAGCTTAACATGAGACAAAGGCATTGGATGGAAACTCTTAGCGACTATGATTGTGAAATCCAATATCGTGAAAGTAAGGCTAATGTAGTAACTGATGCATTAAGCAGAAAAGAGCATGAGAAACCTAAAAGAGTGCAAGCCCTAAGGTTAGAGCTTCAAATCAATTTAATTGATGAAGTAAAGAATGCTCAGAAACAAGCAATAGAATAAAAAAATATTGCTGATGAGAAAAGAAATGGTACCATTGATCTACTTGTCAAAGGAGATGATGAACTTCTCCGAATGGGGAACAGGATCTGGATACCAATCATAGGAGGATTACGAGACAAGATTCTCGAAGAATCCCATAAGTCCAAATACACAATGCATCCTGGAAGAGATAAAATGTATCAAGATTTGAAGAAAATCTATTGGTGGATAGGAATGAAAAAGGACATAACTAGTTATGTTTCAAAATGTTTATCTTGTTCACAAGTTAAAGCAGAACATCAAAAGCCATCAGGATTATTTCAACAATTAGAAATGCCAGAATGGAAATGGGAATTACTAACAATGGATTTTGTTACTAAATTACCTACCACAAGAAGACGTAATGACACAATCTGGGTGATTGTGGATAGATTAACAAAATCAGCTCATTTTATACCAAAATCCAAAATCATGAAGGAAACTTTTAAAATGGAACAATTAGCTAAGATGTATGTAGACAAATTTGTCTCATTACATGGAGTTCCATTATCCATTGATTCTGATCGAGATAGCCGTTTTACTTCTCATTTTTGGAAAAGTTTCCTGGTAGCTGTGGGAACAAAATTAAACTTGAGCACATCATACCATCCACAGACTGATGGTTAAAGTGAAAGGACCATACAAACATTAGAATACATGCTAAGAGCATGTGTAATAGATTTTGGTGGAAATTGGGATGACCATTTACCACTAATAGAATTCTCCTATAATAACAGTTATCATACAAGTATTAATGTTGCCCCATTTGAAGCCCTTTATGGACGAAGGTGCAGAACTCCAGTGTGTTGGGCACAAATAGGAGGAAAACAATTATCAGGTCCTGAAATCATACAAGACAGTACTGATAAGATAAATCAAGTTCAGGAAAGATTAAAGACCGCACAAGATCGTCAGAAAAGTTATGTGGATCATAGAAGCAAACCATTGGAATTTCAAGTTGGAGACAAAGTGCTACTGAAAGTATCTCCATGGAAAGGAGTAATTCGATTCGGTAAGAAAGGAAAGTTAAGTCCAAGATTGTTGGACCATTTCAAATTATCAAACGAATTGGACCAGTAGCCTATCAGCTAGAATTACCAGAAGAAATGTCATGTATACGTGATGTATTTCATGTAAGCAACTTAAGGAAATGCTTAGCTGATAAATCATTAAAAGTACCCCTTTAAGATATAAAGGTAAATGAAAAGTTGAAATTCGTTAAGAAACCTTTACAAATTGAAGTTAGAAAGATCAAGAATCTCAAGCATAAAAGAATAGTTCTGGTCAAAGTGAAGTGGGATTCAAAATGTGGACCAGAATATACTTGGGAATTGGAATCCGAATGAAACGGAAGTGCCCACACTTATTCCAATAAAATCTCAATGACGAGATTCAAAATAAGGAGGGAAGACTATAACAAATAGGGTGTCCATCGGGTCAACCCGATCGGGTTTCCGGTTAATCTGGTCGGGTTAGTCGGGTTTTTCTTAAAAAATATCTAACCCGAAACCCGACCCTATTAAGGTTCGGGTTAGTCGGGTTTGGGTTATTCGGGTTTTGGGTTAGTCAGGTTAATCGGGTTGACCATGTTAATTTATAATTTTAAGTTGATTTTATGTTTGTAACTCGTTTGTAGCAAAATTCTCATTCCACAAGTACTTATCTTATAATTACATATAGGCTTGTAAACGAACCGAACGGACATGAACAAAGGCATGCCTGTGTTCGTTCACTAACTTTAAACAAACACGATCGCGAACACTTAGTCGAACAAATATTTGTGTTCATGTTCGTTAGTTAAAAAGGGAACATGTTCGTGTTTGTTTATGATCGTCCTTTAAAATCTAAACGAACAGTTCACGAACAAAAACGAGCACAATTAAACAAAAATAAATGAACTTGAAGGAACATGTACATACATTAACGAACACAAACATACATAAATGAACGCATTTAAATGAGCACAAATGAACAAATATAAACATAGTAAGGTGATATAATTTCTAAATGCAAATAATAATTTTCTATTAATATGTAAACGAACATGAAAGAACGTAAACAAACTTAAATGAACAATCATAAATGAATGTTCACTAACATAGATGAACGAGTGAAACATTTTTTCATGTTCGTTCGTTTATTTTAAATGAACTTCCAGTCGAACGGTTAATGAACAAACAAAATAAGTAACTTCTCGATAAAACTTTCATTATTGATTTTTTAGTGCTTATTTCACCTTTTCTTTATTGTATTTGAAATAAAGTAACAATCGGGTTATTCGGGTTAACCCGAACCCGACTCTATTAACAATTAGGGTTATTTGGGTCAACCCGAATAACCCGATTAATAATTTTTTACCCTATATAACCCGACCCGAATTAGCTTATTCGGGTTCAGGTCGGGTCGGGTTAATCGGGTTCGGGTATTTTGGACACCCCTATTTACAGGGCCGCCTTAGTATTTTTGTGAAAAAATAAGATTTTCCACCCATCACGATACGCGACAGGTTTGGGTTAGCCTTAACGCGTACCGCGATGACGTGTAACGTTATCCAGAAACTTTACGGCTTAGTGATACGCGATGACCTATTAAGGTGACACATCGCGTACCGCGACGTGGAGGTTACACAGACGAGACACGTCGCATGCCACATGGCGTTCCATGTGACATGCCTAGGGCTGACTCGGCTAAGCGATAGATTCTTCGCGATACGCGATGACTTTTGTGTATGTCCATCGCGTATCGCGATGAGGTCCAAAAATTACTATAAATAGGAAGGAAACGGGACATTCATTCCTTGCACCAAAATTTCTTTCCCTCTGAATTTTCCATACATACACACACACACACACACACACATATATATGTGTATATATATATATATTAAGATAACGGTATAATACCCGAGTGTCGTAGCGATATCCTATTCGATCGAAAGAAACTTATACGCGAATCTGAAAGTTCTACCTATTAAGGTAAGACATTGTGCCATCGTGTAAAGTTTCTAATCTCGTGATTATCGTTATGATTATTGGTTTTATACTAGTTTAGATATACTACATTGTGTTTAACCTAGATGCTTAATACCAAGAGGCGTTCTTTAATTGTAAACTTGTAATGTGAGACATTCAAGTTTTTATACAACTCACATTTGCGTGAGACAACTGTTTTCCTGACAGTGTCATGATAATTTCAAAACCTATAAAACTCATAGCAGATAGTCTAAATGTTTTCAACTATATTTTTAAAGTATTTTAAATACATTACAGTGATTAAGTCTCTTTAGACTTACGGGATGGTTATTACTGGTATTGTGGGGTTTTGTATACAAGGCTTGCCTACTGGGCTATTACACGTCACTTATTGGACAAGTATTAGCCAATAAGTAATATGACCACAGACATAAATGCGGTCGAGTGACAAGTACCTTTCGGTAATTTGTAAGCAGGAAGATGTAAAAACATCTTAATGATGTAACTGTAAAATGTGTCATTTACAAATGAATGCACTCACCAGTATTTCTTGTTGATCAAATATTTTAAACATGTTTCAGGTAACTTGTTAGAGACAAAGTAATGATGCATGCGGCCTTCCAGCTTAAATAAGTGCCTTGTCACCAGAATAACGAAACATGTTTTGTAAAATAGGGTTTATCCCTATAAAGTTTATGTTTGTAACAAAATGGATTAAATTCTCAGTTTATAATAATAATCATGGTGTTTTATAAACTCTGATCATTTTTCCTAACAACGGTTCTGATAAAATATCCCGCTGCAAAATAACTTAATAAACAGCGTTACCACCAATCAATGTTCACGGCTTTCCACCCAGGGTATAGGGTCGGGGGCTGTGACACCCGTGTTTCTTGAGGCACGGCCACGTGCTTTATTATGACATGTGCTAATTCTTTTTGTCTTATCTGAAAGGTGACCACGGCTCCGTGGTTTAGAAGGCACGACCCCGTGCTTTTGTCTTAAATGTTTGTCTTTTCTTGTAGAATTTTGTCTTTTCTTGTGTTCAGAAGCATGGGGGCGTGTTTCTTGTTTTTCTTGTGTTTTCTTAAGTTTTTCTTCGTCTTTTCGCTTGTTTCTTCGTTTGAGGCTTGGGTTTGCCTAAAGTTGCATTTTATTATGATAAGTAGTCTTCTGAGCTATGTTAATTGATAGAAGTTGCAGTTTTTAGAGATTATTTGATGCTAAAAAGATGTATATTTTTATATACATCAGCGGGCCTGCCCCTTGACACCGACCATGTTCGTCAATTGAGTGACTTTGATTTTTTGGATGGTTCATGGGGCATAAGACGTCTTGTAGAGGGACGAGTTTCATAAGAGGTTGGTCGAAGCACAGTTGGAGATTACGTAGGGCTGTAAGCGAACCGGACGTCCGGCGGACGTCCGGTCGTCCGTTCGGTATAAAGTTCGTTTATGTTCGTCCGTTTAATAAACGAACTGGACATGGACAAAATAGTTCCGCTCGGTAAGCTTAACGGACGAACACAGACAAGGGCCAACTCCGTTCGATAGTGTTCGTGAACGTCCGATAACGTTCGTCCGAGGACGTCTAGTAATGTCCGTCTGATATCGTTAGTGTTTAGATCTTTCCTGTATAGTAATTTAATTGTGGAATTTCTAGTGTTATTAATAACTCTTTTGTATTACTACATATGTCTAATGTCTCTTATATTATAGTGATCCACTTTATGTTAATATATTATAAGTGTTAAGATATTATTTGGATGTTATATGGTATGATTCCAAATTTTTAGGTGAAGTTGTTTAGATTTATGTTTGGTACGTATTAATATGTAACTGTTTATATTTGTTCATTGGTGTTCGTTGTCCATTAATGTTCACATTTTCGTTTGTCCATTACAATATTAATGGACAGACATGGACGGACATGGACAAACTCAGTTTCTTAATGGACGGACACGGACATAAATTTTCGTTCGGTAGAGTGTTCGTGAACCGTCCGTTTGTCCGTCAAAAGCTTAACGGAAGGACACGAACATGCTCTCGTCCGGTCCGGTTCGGTCCGTGTACACCCCTAATTAAGAGGTTAGAAAATTAGGCGTTGCGAGCTCAGAGTTTTTCCATTGAGATTAAGAAGTTGAAGAAGGAAAACCCTAATTTGTAGAAGCAGATGAAGGATCTTCAGGAGGCGAATGTTGCCTTGACATATGCTCGTTATGAAGCCCATGATGCTATCACCCATGGACATCTAAGGTGGCTTCTCGCGGCTTGTTCTCCCAAATCTGCTAATGATGTTATACATGAAGTGAACCTTACCATTCGCGGTTGGTTGCTTGTTGTGAGGACGCTTCTGTTGGTGAGTATATTTTGTCTTCTTAGTGCTTTGTTGTTTCGTTACGCTTTTACGAGCTAATTATTTTAGTTATAGATGCGATGCGAAAGGAGGTAGATGCTTTGGAAGCCCCAATGGCCAATTTGTCGAAGCAGAACCGCTGGTTGTTTGGGACGGGCATGGAACGCTTTGTGGAGATGGTGAATAATAGTCTGGATCCGGTTACATGTTTGGATACCATCAACAATGTTGTCAATGGTCTGAGGTATCATATGGGTTTAGTAGAGGGATACAAATGTGCTCAAGATGGGACCCCCCTGGAGCAAGTTTCAGGATATAATCCATCTTCTGATTTGGAGGTTGATTTAACTTTGGAGAGCTTCAAGAATCTCTCTTTCTCATTTCTTCCTCGTTCCGTTTCCTTGGTCGACGCTCCCTGGGCCTTATTCAAGTTGTACTACCCACTGCTCCCGTGGTCGAATCAGGTGATGCTAATGATCCTCTTGCTTAAGAGGTTTCGGTGTTGATGCTGGTGGCCTTTTGAGCTTTTCTAGAACTTTTATTTTATAATGCCCCCCCCCCCCCCCCCGCGTGTTGGGCAGAAAATCCTTTGGCTTTGTATTAAGTCCTCTTCTGTCGAGACATACATGATGTTGTGCTTTGTTGTATCGTCTATGTACTGATTTTCCTACTATTTGCATTGTATATAATGCTCTTTTCTGCATGGTTTCCTTTTTAGTGTGACTTGACTGCCTTTATCTGTCATGTCTATTTAGTTTAGGATTATTAACTTAGTATGTTTAGCATTATTGCTTCTTTAGCTTGTTTAGGTTAGCACGCTTAGCTTGAGTGTCATTGTTAATATGGCTAGTTTAGCATATTTAGTATTGTTGCTTCTTTAGCATGGCTAGCTTAATATATCTAGCATTGTTGCTTCTTTAGTATAGCTAGCTTAATATATCTAACATTATTGCTTCTTTAGCATAGCCAGCTTAATATATCTAGCATTGTTTCGTTTTATTCTTTTTGAGAGAATTCATCAATCCTTATTTTCGTGTGTTTGGGCCGATTTTTTAATATATTAAGGAGATGTGGGTTAGGCTAGCCTTTTTCTTCTTTATCGAAATGGCGGGTCTTCGATTTTTAGGTTGGTATTATATAGCTTCATTTTTCTTCCAATACTTGGACTATGCATAGTGCTTATTCATGATTAAATCATGTTTAACTTTTTAATCGGATCCTTAGTGTTTTTTAACGGAAATCATTTTCGTAAAGAATATAAAACATCATATTGAAATTCATAATATTGGGCTTACATCATAAGCTTTTCAAATGAAAATACCCAAAAAAAAATTTGAATTACCGGTCTTGCTAAGGCTTGTGCTTTACATGTGGCACTTCTTGAGGTGGATGACATTCCATGTTCTTGGGATTGGTGTTCCATCCAGCTTTCTTAACTTATACACCCCTTTTCCTGTAGCTTCGGCTATTATATACGGCCCCTCCCACCTTTTGCGCTTCAACACAACTGGCTTCATTGTTTCTCATGACATAATCTCATTCCTTGAACCTGATTTCTTTCACATTCTGATTGTAGTAGTTTTCCATCTCCCTTTTTGTAATTTAGCTCGCTTCCATCTCTTTTCATTCTTAAATTAGGTCTAGATTGAGACGAATCTCCTTGTCACTGTTACATTGATCTCGGATTCTTACTGTTGGCATTTTTACATCAACTGGCATGACGGCCTCGGTGCAGCCGTATATGAGACTGAAGGGTGATTCTCTTTGCCTTGATATTTGTGTCGTTTTATAGGCCCAATAGACATGGGGCAACTCATAGACCCATGTGGATCCTTGTTATTCCAAACGCACCTTAATGCCCTCTATAATGCCTATGTTCGCTCATTTTGCCTGCCCGTTAGCTTACGGATGAGCAAGTGGGCCAATACCTGATTGATATGCACATTTTCACACCACTTTTTGAAGGGATTATCCGCAAACTACTTTCCATTATCACAATTCAAAACAAGAAAACTGCAAACATAATCGCCTTCAATCAGGCATGATTTGGTTTTTCGGTTATGGTTATTATTATTCATAAATGAAAAACATAAATTAACAATAATAGTTGATCCATATCAGGTGGAATGACTACAGTCAATTATGGTCGTATTCCAACAACTTTGGTGGTTAAGACTTAGCTTATTATACATAAAATATATTTGGTTTTAAAATTAGAAGTTTATTCGGGTTAGGGTAGCATATAATCTATACACGTACATGATAAGACACACATACGACACATGTATACCTGTACACGACGCGAAAACTTATTGTGTACCTGCATCCCAAGCATGAACCTGTTAATACCAATTATACATGTTAAAACACGATAAGAGCTATTTAGACACACGAATCTGCAATTGGAGGAGGCCGGACTGTCAGAGAATCTAAGATGTGGAAAGATAGACTAGAGAATCGAGCGGTTGTGACTAACGGAGATGTGGAGATAGAGAGAATTGAAGAAGGGTTTGTTTGCTTTCTTCTTGATGTTTAGTACACGAAACATGTTAAAGCACTACTTGATACTGTTAAATTTGTGTAGGTTTATGTTATGTATTCGTGTATCGTGTCTAATAGTTAGCCCTAATTTGGGTTGGCCCAAAACCCCTTAAATTAGACCAAAAACCAACCCAAATTACTTCGATTTTGAGTTTGAGTTAGTCTTTTCTCGGGATCAGGTTTTTCGTGTCTGACTAGTTCTAGTTCCAGTACGAATTTTTTCAAATTAGGTTTCAGGTAGAAGTGACGGCTACATCATTAATTTTTTTTTTTAATTTTTTTTAATAAATTTTTCGTTTTCATTTTCCCCATCTTTCATTTATTTCATTATAGTGACACAGAGTATCTATCATCAACCAACACCACACCTGAATCTGAAACCCTAACAACCACCACCATGGATCCACTGTACCACACCCTGAGCATCCTCCCATACTCCATCCTCCGTCCGCCACGCCTCCGCCTGAAAGCACCCGCCGTCACCCTCCCGTCCCCCATGACCGTCTTCTCCGTCCTCCTCCTCACCTACTTCCTCGTCATCTCCGGCGTCGTCTATGACGTCATCGTCGAACCACCCGGCATCGGATCCACCCAGGACCCTCGCACCGGCACCGTCCGCCCCGTCGTCTTCATGTCCGGACGAGTCAACGGACAGTACATTATCGAGGGCTTGTCCTCCGGCTTCATGTTTGTGCTTGGTGGGTTGGGGATTGTGTTTATGGACCTTGCGGTTTCGCCGAACAGGGGGAAGAGTGTGAAGGTGTCGTTTGCGGTTGCCGGGGTGTCGAGTTTGGTGATCGCGTATGTCATGAGTATGTTGTTTCTCAGGATTAAGATTCCCGGCTATCTTCGTTGATTGGCGTTTCTTCGGTTGAGTTTATGTTGTTTTGATTATCGATTAGACTGATATAATGTGTGATCGTTGAGTGTAATGAATAATATGATGATAGATTGTTAAGATGTTTATGTTAACTTACGAGAGCTTCCTTCGGCTTTGCTTGTGAGTCGTTTTTTCAAGCTCGTGGAATACGATAATGAATATGATGATACATTGTTAAGATGCTTGTGTTAATGTCTGTTAGGGGAAATAGGGGTGTAAAATATTCGAGGCTGAGCTTGATTAGGCTCGAGCTTGTCTTGTTTGCGGCTGCTAGTGTTTCAGGTTTGTTAAGATGTTAATGTGAATGTTAATGTCTGTTTGGTTGGCTTGTGAGTCGTTTTTTTCAAGCTTGAGCTTGTGTAGTATATTAAACGACTCAAAAGCTTGGCTTGAGCTTGTGTAGGCTTTATGTTGTTTTGATTATTGATTAGACTGCTAGCAGGCTTGAATTTTTATGATTAATTATGTGAGATTGTTGAGTGTAATGAATAATGTGATGATAGATAGTTTAGATGTTTATGTTAATGGCTGTTAGGGCAAGTGGGGATCTAAACAAGCCGACCTCGAGCTTGATTAGGCCCGACCTTGTCCCATTTTGACTTACAAGAGTTCCAGCTTGGCTTGTGAGTTGTTATTATTAAGCTTGAGCTCGTGTGTAGTACCTTAAAGGTCAAAGCTTGGTTCAGACTTGTGTAGACTTTATGTTGTTGATAGCAGGTTTAAAGTTTATGATGAGTTAATGGATGTTAGGGAAACTATAGGGGTGTAAACGATCTGAACCCGAGCTTTCGTTTTTTCTAAAGCTCGAGCTGGGTTCGTGAGTTATATTTTCAAGCTTGGGCTCGGCTTGTCTATTATTTGTTAATTGGTTTGGATATGTTATTAATTATTTTTATATATTTTGAGAGAAACTTGTCTCGAGCTCGTGTAATACCTTAAACTAGTCGAAGCTCGTCTCGAGTATGGGCTCAATGACTAAACAAGATTTATATGTGGAGCGGCTCAAGTTTGAAAAAGCTTGGCTTGTATTGAGATTTTTATCGATTCTGATCTCGAATAGCTCGCGAGCAGTTTGGCTTGGCTCCCTTGCAATACTAAGGGCAAGAACAGAGTATGTATGTAAGAGTTAGGGTTAAGAAATTCAGGAATAATAAGCTTAAAATTGAATTATACTGCTAGCAGTTTCAAATTTAATGATGTATTATTTGAAGTTGTTGAATATTACAAATAACAGGATGATAGATTGTCAAAATCTTCGTGTTCTTTTTTGGCTAGCTGTTTCGAATTTTATGATTAATTGCTTGAAATTGTTGAGCATTACATAGAATATGATCATAGATTGTCTAGATCTTCATGTTGTTTGTCAGGGCAAGAACATAGTGTGTATGTGAGAGTTAGGGTTAGTAAGTTCAAGGAGTATTAGCTTAGGTTTAAATTAGACTGCTGGCAGTTATAAATTTGATGATGAATTACTTGAAATTGCTGAATATAACAAACAATATGGTGATATATTGTTAAGATGTTTATGTTAATGTTTGTTAGGGCAAATACAGAGTGTGTGCTTGAGAGTTAGGCTTAATAAATTCAAGGATTTGAAGCTTAAAGTTGAATTAGGCTGCTGGCAATTTTTAATTTAATGATAAATTACTTGAAATTATTGAATACTACTAACAACAGGTTGATGGTTTGTTAAGATCTTCATGTTCATGTCTGATATAGGGCAAGAACTGAGTATGTATGTGAAATTAAAGGATTATAAGCTTAAAAATGATGTCAGTTAAGTAGTTTGTAGACTCCTGTATGGATCATAAGTAGGGATGCATAATATTTCATGATTAATTTGCTTCACTGTCATCATATTTCTGTCCATTTCCTTGTTTATCAGTTTGAAATGGATTCTGGATAGTTTATAGGCTTCATGACATTATGAGTGCGACAATGTGACCGGATGTAGTTTAAAACATTAAGCTAAGAGACGTAGAGAGATTGTGATGGTGGTTAAGTACTTGACTGTTAATGAACTTGCTTGCATAGATTGTGGTACTAGTTTAAAAGTGATGTAGAACCTCCATATATGGAACATACAAGATATTATGATGCTTTCTGTTATTCCAAACTCAAATAACATACTTTTTTAACCGCATGTTTGGCATCTTGTGGTTGTGCCTATTGCGGTGTGTTAAGTTTTGGAGAAGAGAAAAGTAGTGAAAGATGGGAGACAAAAGGAAATTATGGATGATAAGCTTTGTGTGCACGTTCTTAAGTTAGAAACATTGTCAGTTTAAATCTTTTTATGTGTCCTTGAGTTGCAGAAAAAGAGAATGAAAGTTGATAGTTATACAAACATGTTGTAAACGAATTTTTTTCCTTTCAGTTTTCCTCACACATGCGAGGAAATCCATGTCGGGGGGAAGTACATAAAAGGCTAAAATGATCCGATCCATGCTCAGCTTGGTTTGTAAACAATCCTAGCCGAGCTGAACTGTTTTTAGATGAGCCAATTTGAGCTAGCTTTTTCGAGCGAGTTTTAAGTCACAGGCTATTTAAATGTCTTGCTATGTGTGTATATGATTAGGGTGTATTTTAGGAGACATAATAGAGTTAGTTTGAGTTTTTTTTACTTTTAAGTTATATGCTTGTAAAAGATTAGCAATTGTAGATCAAGGTTCTGCTTGCAGAACCATCTAGCAAATACTTGATCATTCTCACAAAAACTGTGTTGTTAGGACTATAAATGAACTGAACGTTTAGCTAAATTTGTTTGTGGCCTTTAGCGTGAACGTTGTTTGCTTATTAATAATACAAATGAGCATAAACAACTATTTTGTTCTTTTAATCAGATGAATATAATGTTCCATCATCTATTTTTAAGGTTCACTTGTTAGTGTGGTATTTGTGTTCATAGTTAAATCAAACAAGTCTCATATAAAAAACTGAAGTTTATTTAGTAAACTGTATGACATAACATCTCGCTATGTTTTCTTATAAACTTGTTTATTCGTCTTCAATTCTATAAGTGGGACTGCGTTTGCTATTTTACATAATTTGTCATCTTACGTGAACGAATGCGTATAGATAATTCAATTAATTTTACTCGCTTTTAAATGTGTACAAGGTAACATGAGCATTTTTCATCAAAGCGATAATTTTATCGTTTACTGATATGGTTGGACTAGTTGGACCGGTCCTAGAAATTAATGGTGGCATGATAATAATATAAAGTTTCAAAAACATGAAAAGACTTTACATTTAAATTATTAAACGTTTAGCGTCGTTTATATGAAATGTGTCGTACATCGCCATGTTTCCTCTTCTTTTCCAACATAAGTGCACATACATTTTGGCAATGCAACAAAAAAGTGTATTGTTAAAGCATGCGGCCCTTTATTAGATAGTTAGGTATCGATCAGAGCAACTACGCAGTACATGATTTCGCTACTTGCAAATATAAAATGTGCTTCCAATGTTTGTAGTTACAATTGCTAATCTCCATACCTACAAGTACATGATTTGAATATACAAATTATTAAATTACAAGATTCGGTATACAAATTATTACAAAAGAAAATTTAGTAAAGGAAGAAGAAGATGCAAAATGTACAGATGTACAACCACTAGGAAAAATGTCTTATTTACATTGACAAAACGAACTTTATGTGAATATCGAGTGATGAAGTGTACTGATAGGAAGCTTAGTATTTTTTTCCAAAGAGAGGATTTGTTGAGGCGAGAATATACCATGCACCTACGACAAATTTGGTTGAGTCCTATGAGAAGATGTGCCATATGTCGTTAGTTTTCTAATCCAAGACGTCTTCTTTGGAGAATTTTGTCTTTTCATCTTCTCGTTGAGATATTCTTTCATCACATGTAACCCCAGCTCCACCACCTCCGGCGGTGGAGACACCAAAGGGTTGGCTTCTAGATGAAGCTTGCGGAGTCTTTTCAAACAACCCATTGAGTCTGGCAAGGCCGTAATATTGTTGTGACTAATGTCTAGTTCAACAAGAGAGGACATAAGACCTAAGGAATATGGTAAAGTGTCAAGGTACCGAAAGTTTTGACTAATATTAAGGATCTCAAGGTTGATCAAGTTTCCAATGTCTTTAGGGAGAGATTCAAGGTGGTTGAGGCGTGCATCAAGGTGGCGGAGGTTGGCTAAGTGGGAGGCGGATGACGGGAGGAACGCTAGCCTGTTTGAGTTAACTGACAATTTCTTTAGATTGATGAGTTCAAAACCAATATTATCAGGTAGTTTGCTTAACTGATTGAAATTCACATTTAAATCTTCGAGCGCTTTGCAATTCTTTATGGATTTCGGGAGAGACTGAAGAAGATTACTAGAAATGTTCATGGTCTTGAGTTTTGACAAGCAACCAATTGACTTGGGGATTGTTCTTAGTAGATTTGAATGCACATCCAATACTCTTATATTTAAAAGTCTTGTTATTAGCGACTCTGGGATTACCTGAAATAACCATTTAGTTTTTAATTATTAAATTAATATATGAATTACTATAAATGTGTGTAGGTATAAAGTATAAATTTTTTGTACACATACATATCATGCATATACATATGCATACACAAACACATACATATGCACATGTATAAGTATAAAGTTTTTTTATCACACCAAGAATTGATTGTTCAACATATCAAGTAATTATTAAAAAATATATTAATTTGTATATGTATAAATTGCACTTTTATCAATTAAGCAAACGATTTCGAAATTTTCATATATAAACTTTTTTAGCAAAAGAATAAAAATTTAAAATCCTATAGACTTATAATAACAACAATCATAAATAAATTATGTAATGAAAAATAATTTACAACCAACACATTTCCAAACAATCATATCAATAAATACAAAACAATTGCATAATGAAATAAAATTATATATAAAAAAAAGTACCTGAAGATTGTTTTTGGAAATATCCAATTTATAAACAATCCCTAAATTGATATTTGAAGTTAAAGGAAGAGTGCCTAAAGACATGTTTTTCAAATCCACAACTGCATGCATCACACCTCCTTCTTCTTCTTGTGTATTATGTCTCCCAAAATGTTCTATGTTTGACCTTGAAAAGTCAACCTTCATCATTCCATGATCATGATTAACCATCATCATGTATAATGTGGATATATATTTGTATGTATATATCTCTATATGCTTCTAAAATACACCAAATTTCAAAATTCAACACGCCCCATTTGTGTTATGTGAGATGATATATATATATATATATATTTATATATGAAGGTGTGATTTTGACAAAAAAATATTTTGTGTTGGATGAGACCAATGTGGAGAGATTATAGTGAAATTTAAAGGGAGAGAGATATGTACGGATGATGACAAGATTGGTATATGATGATCAAATGTAATGTCATTTGTTATATGTTGTTGACATATATAAAATACTTTTCCTACTATTTGCACCTTTCTAATTATCAAACATATCTCTTGAGATAATTATTTTACCTATTCAAATTTGTATGGTTTTTATTTAATGTGTAATTTTACTGTTCTTATATATTTAATGGCTAAGCTTGTGTTTCATTCCGATATTTTCATTGTGAATTCTGCTGTTGTGTTAAGAGTAAAAAAACCATAGTAGATCGTAGATAAAATAAACTTTATCAAATGTGTTTTCAATTACTTTTATTATATCATATAGACATATAGATACTTGATGCAATATTCTCACAAACCTCTTATTTTGTTTCAACACTTTTAAGCAAGAATTACATTTTAGTTTCCAAATCACAAAATGACTATTACGTTATTTTGTATTATGTCCTCATACTTATCTTCGGATCCGAACAACATTATATCAATCAATCAAACAATCATACCCAGTAAAATCCCACCGACAGCAGAGCTATAGGTAGGGTCTGGGAGGATCCGAACAACATTACATACATATAATTCAAAAGCGACCTTTATTTCTTAAGTATGATAGTCTTGAGGTCTATCATTTTGGAGACTCATCTCAAAATCCCATATAGACTTGCGTAAATCAAATTTTGACATACCTATTTCGTATTATTAGTAATTTAAAACGAGTTACTTAAATAACTTTGACAACGAGTCAGAATTACTCATTGAACTGGTTCATCATTAATGGAAAAGTTAAGGCTATTGAGGATTGTCAATAAATAATAAGTTCTCCATCTCTCTAAGAATAAACTCAAAGAATGTTCTTCAACCACTTTACACATTATACGTATACGACTTGTATGGTGGATGTATAATAATATAGAAAAGGTTTATATTTGCTACTTCGATTTAATCATTGAGATGTTCTTAAAAGGTAGCATTAAACATGATTACTAGTTGAAGTGCGGACTTGATGAGTTGATGTGGATTAAAGATATGTATAAAAATTAAATAAAGTTTAAATATTAGTATTTATTCTTTTGTTAGTATTTGATAAGGGCTAAGATCATGTCACGCTTAACTTCTCACAAGTACAATGGTCATTGGCAATTGATTATGAAAAATCAATCGAATGAAAGATTATGTTAACCATTATTTATGTAAATTCATAGATGTAATAAAGGTACCCGCATTTCCCTGTTTTTATGTGCTCCGTTCATATATGTACACCATTGCTTCCATTCAAAGCTTATAAAACTTCTCCTTCCGACTTTCCAACACCGGACATGTGTAGACTTTATATATTGTGTTACCACTTAGCAGAGTCCTGTACATATCAAATCAAATCACATTAATAGAGGGGTAACGGTATGACAAGCATACAAGTTATATGTATTTAGTTATGGTCCCTGCTTGCGGTGCGCGCATATAATGTATATATGTGTGAACCCTCAGGTGGACAAAAGTAAAAATTGCACTAATTTTAACGTTATTTTACTAATCTCGTGAAAATAATGTTAAAAGTGGCGGAAGGTTAATCAGGCATCATGTGGTGGCGTTGATAGCCGAAAGACAATGGTACATGCACCAATCAGCCGGTGACCCGATGATTGAGTGCTATGCGCCTTATGTCCAAGGCTTGATGCAAAACTACTAGACAACCAAAACAACTCAGCTCAAGCTTCCAGAACCCGAAACCGAAACAGAAACCAAAACCAAAACCAAAACCAAAACCGAAACCTTGATCAGACTGAACCAGCAGTTCCACACAACACCCCTAACCGCAGAGTTCGGCTTAACGTGGATGATCCTATTTCAAGTATTCCGACAGATGATAAAGAAGAGGGGGAAGATAATAATGGGAACGATGGTTTTGTGGTTGAAAAAGAGGTAAACCGGTGGGTTAGAAGGAATCGCGTAGTTGAGCCCGAGAATGAGGGTTTTGAGATGGAAAATGAGGGAAATCAGAATTGGGATGAAGAGGTGGAAGATCCAGTGAATCGAAGATGGGTTGAAGCGGTTAACATAAATGGTTTGGGTCAAAACAGAGTGAATCGGGTGGAAAGGCCCAAAAGAGTTTGCCGTATTCAAGTTAAGCGGGGTGGTTTGGTGAACCCCGGGGGGCTAAGAAGGAACTTTGTGGCCCCGGTTCAGGGTGTTAACAGTCGGTTCAGGCCGGCTATCTCAGCTGGAGCATCCCCGTTGATCCCACAGGAACGAGTGCCGCGACAACAAACTTTTAAGTCCCGACCCTCATACATTAACATCGTTCCACATTTTCACGGGATGGCTTCTGAGGACCCGTATTCACACTTGTCTGATTTTTCGGCTATTTGCGGGTTGATTGGTGATGGTTCTTATGATCAGGGCGAGGTTCGATTGCGGTTATTCCAGTTTTCGCTAAAATACAAAGCAAAACACTGGTTTAACTCGGGATGCACAGTATCAGAAATTGGGCCGAGATGCAGCATGTGTTTCTAAACGAGTATTATTCGCAGTCGAAGACGAGCGAGGCCCGAATGGAAATTCGCCACTTTTCATAGTTATCGGGCGAATTATTTCATGAAGCGTTTACCAGATTTAAGGAGATGATCAGAAAATACCCACACCACCATATTGAATTGTGGGAACTGGTGAAATGCTTTGTTGACGGGTTGACATGCGAGGACCGAAAGCATCTGAAAGGCTCGTAACAGTCAGCTGCTGAATCAACCTGAAGAGGATGATTGGAATTTCTTGTAGTTTATGTGTGAAGATTCAAAGGCAGAAGCAGCAGCTGAGAGACGAAGACATGGTACTTCCTCCAGGTCAATTAAGTCAGTCACGAGTGAATCCGAAAGAATTGTTGAGTTGGAACGTGAATTGGTCGGGTACCGAAACAGTAAAAAGAAAGAGGTTGGTAAAGTTGGAGTGAAATTCCCGGTATGTGAGGAATGTGGTGAGCTCGGGCATAAGTCAGAAAATTGCCCCGAGTTTTATGATGATGAGGAGGATGAGCCCGAGGAGATTAGTTATGCTTACGGGGATTCTAAGGGCCAAGGGTTTGACTCAAACACTTATCACACGGGCCTAATGAATCACCCGAACTTTCGATGCGGGAACGCATCTACACAGTTAAACCCGAACTTTCAGGGATTGAACCAGAACAGATCGTAGGGAAATTACCTGAAAGGTGATCAGCAGGGTTCGTATGATCAGAATCGGGGGTATAACAGAGACGGTAACCGGGATGGAAATTCATTAGGTAATCAGGACCAGCAGATGGGGTCCTCGGGAAATGCGGATGAGTCGATGCACTCAAAGTTGGATGCATTGATGAAGATTATGACAGATCACAGGGCTGAAACGAAGAAACGGTTTGAGTCACATGATAAATCGGTAGACGCAATGTCAAAACAAATTGGTCAGCTCGCAGCAGATATGACAAAGTTGCAAAAGAGTGCAGGTCAACTCCCGAGTGATACTGCAGTCAACCTGAACCATTACTGCTCAAGCTCCAAGAAGGGGAACAATGTGCACATCAACGCTGTAAGTCTTTTACCCCATTTTGAAATTTATGTTGTTAAAGTTGATTCACCACCACAGTTTGTTGAGGGGGTTGTGGAAGATGTTAGTAGTGAGAGTGATTGTGTCGGTCAAAATGAATCAATTTTCCAAAATGAATCAGAACCAAAAACATATGAAATGTCGTTTTGTGAAATTGCACATGTGAAAAATGTTTAAATGGTAAATTGACCAACATGAGAGATGAGGAGGTGGGGAATAATACCACCTCAAGTAAACTCCAAGACCCAGGAGTGCCACTTTTATCAATTCAAATTGTGAAATTTTAAACTGATCGGGCACTTTTAGATCTTGGAGCATGTGTTAGTATCATGCCCGGTAGTTTATATGATCAGTTTGAATTTGGCCCATTAGAAAGGGTAAACACCACCGTGGTGTTGGAGGACCAAACTCATACACTCCCTCGGGGCATGGTGACTAATGTAATGGTTCAGGTGGAGGAATTTTTCTACCCAGTTGACTTTCTTGTACGTGACTATGCTAAACGTGTGAATAATACACAACCACAAGTCATATTGGGTAGGCCATTCCTTGCTACATCACATGCGGTGATTAATTGTGCTAATGGGATATTGGGAATTAAGTGTGGAGATCGTGATAAACGGTTACCATTGTTTGAAAATGCTACTAACCATGTTGTTGACAAGTGTGAATCCTTAAGCAAGGATCACACAAAAGAGAAATGTTTTATGACTAACAGTGGAGGAGTAGCATGAATGTGAAAGGATGGAATGAGATGTTGCAAGGAGTAAGAGTTGGTGAGGAAGCAACTACAAGAAAGGGAAAGCAGACGAAAAAGAAAGAGGTAAAGAAACATCCGGAAGTAAATGAAAAATGGCAGGATCATGGCGTGCCAAAAGGTTGGGAGGAATCTCATGAGGAGCGTGCATGTAACGAGAAGGCTGCACGGAGGCAGGCTAGAAGCCCACCTTGAATGTCATAAAATTTTCAAAAGGGTGGTATTTATACATTTTGTTTATTTTTAGTTTCTATTATGTTTTAGTTTTTATATTACTAATTGTATTTTAAGCGTACCATCATAGCAAAAGCTAAGTGTAGAGATAACGCACGAGAAAAGTTGGGATTTTGATGCGTTCGATAAAGTTTTTTTTTCTGACAACGAGGTTACAGTTAAACTACCCAGAGTGCTTTCATGTTCATTTTGCTGTGGTTAATCCAGGTACGTGTATATTTTGTTGTATTTGGAACTTTGTGGGTGTAGTTCACTATAAACCCTCACGAGACCCCACTCGTCCTCCCGGGCTACCGGGAGGTTTAAAGGGCTTGTTACATACGCTAAATGCAATCGTGATTCCTACGAAAGTGAGTTAGGTCTTTTAACGTTTTTAACTAAATTAACAGTATTTATTATGAAACGACTTAATTTGCTCGGTAATTGTACTAATAAAAATAACAGAAAAATCATTTTCATAACTCTTAAAAGACCTATGTCTTACACTTGTGAGAAGCTTGCTTCTACACGTCTCCAGATTTTGCAGGTTCGATTGTCAGTTTAGTAATTGGTTGAGGCGAGGATATACAAGTGTTTACGAGAGTTCACGAGCCGAGTGGTCCTCTTCCAGTCCCGTTGATATCAGGTGATTTCAGTTTTATAATTTATTTTGTTTTTATTACTTTCAATGTTAAAAGTGTAATTGTATAATTGTTAGTTGAACCGCCACATTTGATCCCCGAATTTTAAAATTGCTTAATAGTCAAAAAGTCAATTTCAACCCCGTCCCTCAAATGTTCATTAATCGTTTTATCTATTTTAACTTTGAGGACAATGTTTAAATATTCTTGCATTGAGGACAATGTAAACCTCAAATGTGGGGATGAGGGAAATTTAAAAAATTTTAGCCCAATAGTACCTCGAAGAGTGTTCACAAACCAAAGTTGTTAACTGTTAATTATTACCATAATGCCAAGTCATAGGTTTCTGGTCATGGTTGGTTTTTCAGCTTCTCAATAGTCTTACTCACAAATGTTTTCATAACGAGAAGTTGAAAATGGGGTCGTTTAGGCGGGGATAACGAGTCATGGGGACAGGTACACATGTGTATATCGTCAACCCTATTCCTCTGGTACGTGTGTGAGTTGACCCAAATATATATAATACACATATAATATATAGTACACACATCTCATTTGAGTGCTTCCATTAATGCTCATGGATTACGGGATCGTAGTTGGAAAAATGCAAAAGTGATAGAGGCAATTAGGTTAAGCCTCGTATGGATGAGCGCGAGTGTGGGTACTGGGGGGTTGGGGCCTCATACATTATACATATGAGGATGGTTAATGTGAGGGGCGGGGGGTTGGGTCCCTTAGAAAACCTTTCTTGGACTTATTTTTCATTTGTTTAACCCCGACATTATGTTACGAGACGATCCGGCTTACTAGGTTTACTTGTAATTGTATTTTTTTTGTTTTTGTATTTATATTTGTTCCATTATTAAGCATCACGTTATTATGCTTTAAAAAAACTTTAGGAAAGGGCCAAAAAGATGTCTGTTTATATTCAGTTATGTATTCAGTAGTTCTTTTATGTAAGAAAAAAGAAAAAAAGAAAAAAAAAATGAAATCAGTATGTATGTTAGTTTGCTTATTTAGAAGTTTATAATAAGTCAGTCAGTTTGTATAGCAGTTTCGTTTATTTAGATGTTATGTAATAAGCCGGGTCGGATCGTTTGAGCTACTTAAATATTTCCCTTCCATACCCTTACACCTGACCCCGTTACAACCCTTTTAAGACCTCTTGATTTGCATTTGTGTCAAAGCAGTTTTATGGATGGATACCTGTTTATGATTGATACTGAGAGTAGAGTGATACTAGCACATCTTTTGCTAGTCCAAATATTAAACCGAGAGGAGAGTTATTATATTATGAGGGGTATGCGCATGTGTGCCTTAACCAGAAACAAAGTACACTTGTCTGGGCGGCACTATTGTTTTATATAGCACTTAACCGTATTTGTAGGATATCAATCTAGAAAGTGTCAGTCTGGTAAACTGGATATGACCTTAAACCTTACTAGTATTAATGGTGATAATTCACATACCTATGATGGAGGTTAATGTTTACTTTAGAGTTTTGCTTGAGGGCAAGCAAAAGATAAGTGTGGGGATGTGATGGTCGTGTATTTTGTATATATATTAGTGTATTAATTATGTAGTTTTGTTGAATATATTGTTAGAACTTTGGTACTTCATACGTGCTTTTGTATTTCAGGTAATTGATCGTTAAAGATGCTAAACAGGAGACCTGTACGAGCATGGAATGATATCTCGGGAAGACCAGGAGCATCTATTAGGCAATTTTGGGTGAATTCCAGGGCTACCAATCATCTCTTGATCAATCCTAATGGCCTTCCTCATCATAATTGAAGATCTAATGATGTCAAGGCTTGGCTTATCTCCTAGAATCGCACCCGGGATGTATAGTTTGTAATCTTTACAGTTTTTCTCATGTGACGATGAATACTAGTGTATGATTATTGATGATTGATATATGATTATTGATGTTTGGTATTTCTGTGTGTTCAGTCGGTTTAGGTTTACGTTAGTCTGAACGATTAGTTACCAGTTGCCAGATAATTAATCATATGACTGTTTGATTTGGCTTAATACGATAAAACATACAATTGCCCTTAACTGAGTCACACTGGCAATGACTGTTTGATAACCAGTGCCGTGTGTAAAGTGATTGTTGATGTCTAAGGTTTTGTCTGATTGATTAGCTTGTAGTTAATCTGTTAATCATTAATCTGTTAGGTTGCATGAGATAACCGTGAGTTGCTTACTTGAATTCCCGGGTGTGATTTGCTTTGTTAACTGCTTAAAACTCGTTTACTTGTTCATTGCTTAGTTCTCTAAATTCACTTAAATTGCTTGTGTGATCAGCACTAAACACTATTTACTTCATAATATTAAATCTATACACGAATTGCATTGACCACATACTCCTTGTGATACAATACCCTACTTGCTCTAACTATTTAGTTTAATTAGGTTTTTGATTGACTCAAACGACGGTCATCAAGAGGCAAGGAGATCTTAGAAAAATTCCGAATGAAACGCTGATAATATCCGGCCAAACCAAGAAAGGATCGAATTTCCGTGGAAGTCGTTGGAGTTTTCCAATCCTTAACAACCTCAATTTTAGTGGGATCAACACGAATACCTTTGTCGTTTACGATATGTCCTAAAAATTGAACTTGCTCTGGCCAAAATTCATATTTGGAGAACCTGGCATAAAGTCGTTTGTTTCTAAGGAACTCGAGAATGGAATGCAAATGATGTTCATGTTCGGCTTTGGATTTAGAGAAGATAAGAAGGTCATCAATAAAGAATAACGAATTTATCAAGGAATGGTTTGCAAACGCGGTTCATGAGGTCCATAAATACCACGGGTGCAATTGTTAACCCGAAGGGCATAACCAATAATTCGAAATGTCCATATCGAGTATGGAAAGCGGTTTTAGGAATGTCTTCTTCGCGAACACGCAATTGATGATAACCCGATCGAAGATAAATTTTGGAGAAACAAGTTGCGCCTTGAAGTTAGTCGAATAGGTCGTCAATGCGTGGCAAGGGATAATGATTTTTAATAGTAAGTTTGTTAAGTTCTCGGTAATCGATGCACATACAAAACGAACCATCTTTCTTTTTCACGAAGAGAACGGGAGCACCCCAAGGATAAGAGCTTGGACGAATGAAGCCTTTATCGGAAAGTTCTTCTAGTTGGTTTGATAACTATTGCATTTCCGACGGAGCTAAACGGTAAGGAGCCTTGGCCACGGGCATCGCGCTGGGCACAAGATTGATTCGGAATTCCATCGGACGAACAGGAGGAAGAGCGGTGACATCATCGGGAAAGACATCGAGGAAATCACGAACAATGGAAATATCTTGGATTTTTCTTTCCTTTTTGTCTTTTATCACTGTGAGGGCTAGAAACGAAACATACTTTTGGCGTAAGTACTTTTGTGATTTAGCGCACGACATAAGATTAAGCCTTCGAGACGTTGTGTTGCCGAAGACTTTAAGAATTTTACCGTTTACAAGCGGAATGCGAATGAATTTATCGAAACAAATGACTTTGGCACGGTGCAAAGATAACCAATCCATGCCTACTATGACATCGAAACTTCCCATTTGCATCGGGATGAGATCGATGGAGAATTTATGCTTGGAGAGAATGAGAGAACAATCGCGGACGACGGAATTGATGGTAATAGAATTGTCATTAGCGACTTCAACGGAGAAAGGCCGGGAAAGCTTAGTCCGAGGCATCGCAAGTTTCGACTCAAATTTCAAAGATATAAAACTTCTATCGGCAACTGTATCAAATAAAATAGAAGCCAAATGATAGTTCACCAAAAACATACCGTTCACGACATCGTTTGCCACTTGAGCTTGATTTTCATTCATCATAAAATCTCGCCCTTAATTGCCAAGTTTGACTTGAGGTGCTTGTTGTGGAGGTGGAGGTGGTGCTTGGATTGCTCGGATGGGTTGGATGAGTGGTGCATTGAGTTGTAGAATTTAGGGTTGGAAGGTTTGGACTTGGTAGGCTTGGGTTTGGTAGTAAGGTATGGTCATGGTTTGGTTAGTAAAAGTGAGGCGAGGGCAATTGTTGCGGAAATGGTTAGGGTCGCCACAATTGAAGCAAGCTCGGGGTTGTTGCGGAGGGTTTGGTGGGAAGGGTGCATATTGGTTTTGGGGAGTATTTCATGGTTGGTTGGGTTGGGTTGGTTATGAGGATCGACATGTGGAATTGAGATGACCAAAACTGTGACATTCGTCAATTTTCGGGTCTCTATTCGTATTCGTTTTGTAAATTTTATTTATGTAAACCTACCCGTTTTGTAAACCGAAACTCATGATATATAAAATATTAGATTTTATGTTACCAAATCATTCCCAATTGTTTAATTTGAAAAACCCCTTTTACGGATTCCAAAACGGCTTTAAAACAAGCAAAATACATCAAAAACGAACTTCTGGACGCGGAACGAACTACGCTAGATGAGCTGGAACAGCCCGCCCCCCCGGGCACGCCATGCTGCGTGACCAGGGCAAGAAAGACCCGTCGTGCGGCGCGAGCTGCATCAGATCAGCGATCCGTTTTTGTTGTTTTGTGCTTGTTTTTGATCGTTTTTGCATGAAACTTCTTGTGTTTAACACCCATATTTGACCACCAACATTACCCTATATACACACACTCTTTCCCCCTCATTTACACCTGCTACATCTTCATTTTCTCTCCCAAATACAAATATCTTAAGGTTGTTTTCTTAGTGTTCTTGAGTGTTTGACTTCCAAAAGTCAAACTGAGTTAAATCTTTCATTCTAATTAGCTTATGTAGTCTTATTAATACTTGTTTATGGTAGAACGACATATATATAATACACACCCCTTGTTTCCTTTGGTAGTTGCGTCTCCGGTTCCGATCGGTTGAGTCTCGACCTCGTAAGGCAAGGCTTTATGGAGGATTTCGTGTTCTTGATATATACACACACACATAACTTGGTTGCACATATTATTTATGACTAACTTCTGCTTATTTTAGTTTATTTACAAGTTCCATGGTGTGGGTTCTAAGAGTCTATGCCTCGGTTTAACCATATATAGCTCTAAACCGATAACCGAACTTTTGCTTACTAGTTTTGTTAAAAATAGTTGTTTAAACATGTTTAACGTTATATTTGAGTTTCTAAAATCATTTTTACAAGTTCTTTGATATTAAGCTTGTGGAATCCATCTATGAACTCGTTGGGAGTTGGAAACCGAACCAAACCGAAACTTTTGCTTAAAAGACTTGTTGTTAACTTTTTAGTTGTAAAAATTAAATATTTCTCATTTATAAATTATTATACAAGATCTATGATATTTGGGCATGTGGAGACCATCAAGGAACATATTGTGAGATGGAAACCGAATCAATCCGATTTTTACTCACTTAAGACACACAAGTGTGTTTTTAGCTATTAAGACTTGTATATTTCTTAAAAAATAGTTTACAAACTGATTTTAATTATTTTCTTAAGTACTTGGAAATGTTGGATCCAACTTGATCTCATAACAAATTTTGGACCGACAAAACCGAATACTCGCTTAACGTGCGTTGTTAGTTCTATAACTATAGATCTACATAGTTGGTTAAGTGTTATTATGCTTTATTGTGTTATCTCATAACATTCATTATTTTGGAAAGTTGACTTTGGGTTTGACCAATTCTCAAGACCCGAACCAACAACCTGAACACTCGTTAAAGACCCGTTTTAGTATATTTATCCCAATGGAACTTGTATTTTAGCATTTTTGACCACCTTATTACTTAACATTGGTTAAGTAAATATTAAGATTAGATACTTTAACCCGGTTTTTGAGCAAACTTATATTTTTAAAGGGTTATTATTATAAATTCTTAAATAGTTAAATTTTAAACCTTGAACTTTAAATTGTTTACTTTTTGCAACAATTATTTAATTTAAAGATCTTCAAGGCAACCTTTCTAAATCCAAGACTTCTTTTATTTTAGGCTTCATGCGTTAACTCGTCGTTCTGGCAAATCTCCAAATAATCAAACTTTGAAGTTTATTACTTGAACGTGAGTAACTTTATACCCCGTTTTCTATCTTTTGTTTTGGGGGTGACATTTCATCTTATCTAAACTAAATGTTTTATACTTGGGTCTTAAACCACAAACGTTGTTGTATACTTTACTTAAATACTTGCTCGATTTGGTGTTCTATGCTTATATGCCTATGTGTTTATCGCTTTCGGTTGTTTGAATCTATAAATCCTAGACTACTTGGCATCCCCTTGTAGCAAGGTGTCATTAACGTAATGCAATTAACGATAATCTATTAAATCCTAGACTATTTGGTATCCCCTTATAGTTAGGTGTCGCTACGTAATTCTATTAGCTATCTTATCCAAATTATGGCTTTTATTTATTGTTTCGTATACTAGTTTTGTGGATCTTTCTTACTATATATTTACATGTTCAAACTTATGAATTGCTCACCAACCTTTGTGTTGACAAACTTTATTTTATGCAATGTTACAGGTTTACATCTTGGTTGATTTTGGATGTTTGAAGAAAACGTCACAAATACCATTACGATATTAGCAAAAATGAACAATATTTGATTTGCTATATTTTGTTATATTTTGTTATGACTTGTTATGAATATTTATATGTGACATTTTCGATGTCGTGAAATGAAATGGGTTTATTAAATATTGTCGCTTTAAATAGTCTCATGTGCTTATGGGCAATCGTTACACCTCGGCATGTTCCGCCGCCTTTGGTCGGGGTGTGACAAAAACGGTTACAAATTGTGCATTGGCGGCATGGTAAGTGTGATGGGTGATGGTGTTGACAGTTTTTGCAAAGTGGGAAAGTACCGGTGTAGGGTCTTCGGGCTTGTGGTGGAGCTTGGGTTTGTTTTTGTGGTTGGGGTTAGGTGACAGCATAGTTTCGGAAGTTGGTTTTGGGTTTCTTTTTGTTATTGTTATTGTCGTGTCGGGAAGAGTTGGAGTAGTTAATGGCTTGGGGTTGTGGGTCAACCTTGGCTTGCGGTGCGGGCTCGGGCTTGGCTTTCTCACTTGGTTTCTTGAGGGTTAGAGTACCCTCCTTCACATGATTTTTCGATAGGGCACCGGCTAAAGTGATGGCGTCCTCAAGATTCACGGGTTTGCTACTCATAACGGAGTCCAGGATTTGCATCGGTAAACCCCCAATGTATTTATCAATTTCACGTTCGGTTGGGGTAACCAAATGAGGGACAAGAATGCTCAACTCGTGAAAACGGAGTGAATAAGCGGCGTTATCACCACTTTCTTGTTTTAGGTTCCAAAATTCTACCTAAAGATTTTTGAGCTCGTGTTTGGAACATAATTTCTTCATCATAAGCGCCTTGAGATCGACCCATGAAGAGACATATCCGTATCCGAACCTTGGAGGTGCATAACACTACCCCACCATGTTAGAGCGGTTTCTCTAAACAAGCTTGACGCGAAATTTGTCTTTTTCGCGTCGGGGCATTCGCTGTGTCGGAACACACTCTCGGTTGATTTGAACCATTGTAAAAAGGTAGTCGCAAAATTGGTTCCACTGAACTCAGACGGGTTGGCACTAGTAAATTGCTTGTACAAGTAAGCTACGGGTTGGGTTCAATTGGTGCAGCAACGGGTGCGAGTTGGGTGGCTTGGATTCGGGTTATAAGTTCAGGAATCACAACGGCCATTTGTTTGGCGACGAGAGCGGCCATACGTCGGGTGGAGTTCTTGCGCGGTTGGCGTCTTAGCAGAGGCATGCTAAAATTTATAAAAAAAAATGGGATAAGTTTTGGGTAAAAATGAAATGAATATAAGGGTGTAAAATAAAATAAGATTTCAAATTTTGTGATTGTGAATCCTAGAGTTAGTAAGGAGAAGATGTTAGTGTTAGGTAAAATAAAAAACTTTGTTTATAAATAACAAAACCGAAAACAAACGTAAAAGATTTTGAGATGGTTAAAGCTTGAAGATTTGAGATTTTTAGATTTATAGAGTCGGAAAATCGTGCATGAACCACCATGACTTGATATTCCAACACTAAAAAGTTTATAAAACACAATGTTGGAGTCTAAACATGTGCACGAACCACCGCGACTTTTTCATGTTTTAGACTCAAATAACAATAATAGCACAATAAATCGAGATACAACGTCATGTCAAAACACTAGTCCACGAACCACCATAGTTCTATTGTTTTAACACCGAAAATTAGGATGGCGACCGGAACGCTCGCATTCAACTACTTAAAGTATTGACATTTATAACGCGGTTTATGGCCTAGAAAACGAACACTATAACTCAACCATCCCAGGTAAGTAAATCACCTTCGATCTTTGGAATCTTTTTATCAAATGGTCCTTTTATAATGTCTCATTTTCTATGATGGCTACAAACCCGATATAAACGCAACCTTTAAGGGAATTGAAACAACGGGATCCAAGTTAGTCTTGTAATCCATAAAACACAATGAAAATCTACTTTTTGCATTTTAAGGTAAGGATACCTTGGAAATACTATGAAAGTGTGTGTATGTGAACATTTAGGATATTGGTGAATTTTAAAACAAGTTTATAAATAAATAGCATACGATATGAACAATCAATTATAGAGTAAACACGTATAAGCACACGTATAGGACCCTAAGCATAACAATACTAAGTCGTTACGTCTAACCACCTATCCTATTGTCAAGGCTCTGATAGCAATCTGTCACACCCCGACCAAAGGCGCCGGAACATGCCGAGGTGTAACGATTGCCCATAAGCGCATGACACTATTTTAAGCGACAATATTTAACAACTCATTTCATTTCACAACATCAAAAATGTCACATAACAATAATCATAAGTCAAATACAACAAAATATAGCAAATCAAATATTGTTCATTTTTACTAATATCCTAAAGGTATTTGTGACGTTTTCTTCACCGAACTCCAAAATCAATCTAGATTCAAACCGGTAACATTTCATAAAATAAAGTTTGTCAACACAAAGGTTGGTGAGCAATTCATAGTTTTTGAGCATATATGTATATAATAGAAAAGCCACAATCTTGTATACGAAACAACAAATAAATAGCAATAATTTGGATAATATGATGTCGCTAATAAGACTACATTAGCGGCACCGTCTATAAGAGAATACCAAATAGATTCGGATTTCATGAGGTCGTTAATATGAATACATTAACGGCACCGTGCTATAAGAGAATACCAGATAGTTCACGGATCTATGAATCAACTTTCCAAAAGCGGTAAACACATAAGCATAGAACACCAAATCGAGCATTTATTTAAGTAAAGCATACAATAACGTTTGTGGTTTAAGACTCAAGTATAAAGTATTTGATTTGAATAAGTATGAAATGTCACCCCAAAATAAAAGATAGAAAACGGGGTATGAAGTTACTCACGTTCAAGTAATAAACTTGAAAAGTTGGCAATTTGAAGATTTTCCGGAATGACTGGTTTTGATGTATGAAGCCTAAACAAAAGAAAGTCTTGGATTTAGAAAGGTTGTCTTGAAGATCTTTAAATAAAATAATTGTTGCAAAAAGTAAACAATTAAAGTTCAATGTTTAAAATGTAACTATTTAAGAATTTATAATAATAGCCCTTTAAAAATGTAAGTAAGTTTGCTCGAAACCGGGTTAAAGTATCTAACCTTAATATTTACTTAACCAATGTTAAGTAATAAGGTGAGAAAAATGCTAAAATGCAAGTTCCATTGGGATAAAGATACTAAAACGGGGTTTTAACGAGTGTTCGGGTTGTTGGTTCGGTTCTTGATAATTGGTCAAACCCAAGGCCAACTTTTCAAAATTATGAATGTTATGAGATAACTCAATAAAACTTATTAAGACTTAACCAAGTATGTAGATCTATTGTGTTAGAACTAACAACGTACGTTAAGTGAGTGTTCGGTTTTGTCGGTCCAAACTATGTTATGAGATCAAGTTGGATCCAACATTTCCAAGTACTTAAGAAAATAATTAAAATCAGTTTGTAAACTATTTTTAAAGAAATATAAAAGTCTTGATAGTTAAAAACACACTTGTGTGTCTTAAGCGGGTAAAAATCGGATTGGTTCGGTTTCCATCTCACAATACGTTCCTTGATGGTTTCCATATGCCCAAATAACCAAGAGCTTGTATAATAATGTACAAATAAAAATACTTAAGTTTTACAACCAAAAAGTTAACAAGTAAGTCTTTTAAACGAAAGTTCGGTTTGGTTCGGGTTCCATCTCAGAATATGTTCCTTGATGGGTTCCACATGCCCAAATATTAAACAACTTGTAAAAATGATTTTTGAAACTTAAATCTAACATAAAGCATGTTTAAAACAATTATTTAACAAAAACTAGTAAACAAGTTCGGTTCACGGTTTGGACAATTTACGGTTAAACCGAGGTTAGTCTCTACAAACCCCCACCATGGAACTTCATAAATATGACAAACAAACTAAAAAGAGTATAAGTTAAACAAGATTAATATGTGTAACAAGTTATATAAGTGTATATATATCAAGGACCACGAAAGTCCTACATGAAGCCTTGCCTTACGAAGTCCGAAGCTTAACTAACCGGAGTCGGAGAAGCAACTACCAAAGGTAACAAGGGGTGTGTATTATATATATATGTTGTGCCACCATAAACAAGTATTAATAAGACTACATAGGCTAATTAGAATGAAAGATTAAACTTGGTTTTACATTTGGAAGTCAAACCTTCAAGAACACATAAGAAATAACAACCTTGAATCTATGGAGTTTGAGAGAGAATTTGGAGATGTAGCAAATGTAAAATGAAGAAGATGGGTGTGTATATATATGGAAGGAGTGAAGGGTTGGGTATAAAGATTCTTTTATGGTTTGCATAAAAATGGGTATGTTTAAATGGTCAAACAATACATAATATAAAAATCCAATATTTTATATATTTTATATATTCTAAATGACAAAATCCAATATTTTATATATCTGAAATGTTCGGGTTACAAACGGGTCAGGTTTACAACATAAAACAATACCAATACGAATATAATCGAGACCCGAATTTGACAAATGTCACAATGATAAGGTTGAAATTCCACACTCTAATTTGTTTTTAGAGTATTTTATAATGTTGGGTTAATCTTGACGGGTCGGGGTCAAAGTTGGGTCATCAAATCAAATTAAGTTTGCTTTTAATGGGTAAGTTAAGTGTCAATAAAGCCAAGTGAGTCTGAACCAACATAAAAATACTTATTTTGTTTTTCTAACATGTATTTTAGTTGTTTAAATGCAAGTTTGATAAGGCGAAGTTTATGTACCATAAACAAGAAAAATGCAACTTCGTGGTTGAGCATTGTTGTAACCTACTAAAGGACCAACCTAAGTGGATTTTACCAGACGCGAAGGACGAGTCAAAGAAAAAGAGGAAGGCGGTCCTATCCCCGACCCCAACCACAACCCCATCCGAGTTTGGAAATGCAATTGAAAATAAAGTTATCGAAATGGATCGACCAATGGGTAGGAAAGTTGCAAACGATCACGAAAAGTTGAAGGTGAGCAAACCGAGGAAATCAAACAACTCAGAAAGATAAAGTATACACTTTTAGAGGAGTCACACGCTCAAGAGAAAGAGTTTTATCACCTTCAGGCTGAGAAGATGGAGTATGATAGACTTGCTGAAGAAGAAAGGATGAGATTGAAGGCATAAAGGTTGAGAATTGAAGCTGAGAAAGCGGAGCTTGTGTCACACCCTCAAAATCCACTAACGGAGTTTTACCGTCAGAAGGTGTGAACTACCAGGATCAGAATCATTAGTTATATCAAACACCATAGTTAAAGTTCTAAAAACAACCAAGACATTAAATATTAATTAAAAATGCGGAAGCGTAAATTGTAAAGAAAATAGTTGCGTCACACAGGACGACTTAAAACACAGTTTTCATGATAAAACCCAAAAGATGTTTAAAGCATAAATGTTCAGTGAATGCATGTCCTATACCGCTCGCCCTCCTCGGCTATCTGAGATAAACTTACTAAAAGTGTCAACACAGGGTTGGTGAGTTCACAAGTTTACATAAAATAAGCGTTGCGTTTTAGCGTTACCAGATAGTGTTAAGTCAATTATATATCAATAGGTAGCTAACTATTTAACGATTGCCTTGCCACCATGTCAACCACGACCATGGTAATGTGTTAGCCAGAATTACACCCACTCGACCTACAGTCGAGCTTAGAGTTGGGTGGGGTTTGTCAAACCCAGTAGTACTACTTAACGGTGACTCGCTATTATCCAAATATTAACCAGTTCGATGTTCAGAAGGACTTTAGTTGGTTTGTTGTCACTTAGCCTTACAAGTGATATATAAAAGTAACAAAATCTAAATCGTTGGAGTATGTTATCTCCCCTTAATAAAAGCGTTAAAAGAGTAAAAGGGGTCATGAAACTCACTGTATGCGAAGATAACAAAAGATCAGAGAAAAGTGTGTGTCACAGAATTCCTCACTAGTGCTCTAAAAACAAAGCGAGATTTTAAGTATTTGAACTACGAGTGAGTCCCTAGACTCGACACATAAAACTTATGCATGAGATGCGTTTGTGTTACTTTGTGAAGCAAGTTTGACTCGACAAACACGTTGGTGATTAGTTACATGTGTGAAAAATATTAAGTGTTAAGTGTTACCATTGTACATTCCTAGTAAACTATCTCCCATAAGGGCAAATAAGTCAAACACATAGCAAACATCGATCAACAATACACTTTTCATGTTAACTTAAATAATTCAGCAGCTATTTTATCGAGACAGATTTTAACCAGACAAAATTACTCTATTTAATAGATCATAACAAGTCAATAAAATCACCAAAAACCATCACAGAAGCACACGTGAGTTAGGTTTCTAAAAATATTTTTATTATATTTTTATCACATATGGTTTTCTCACAATGATCAAAACATCACAGTAAGTACACAGAAGTCGTTATCATGCGCAACAAAACTTTATTTGTTATTCCCGCAACAGAATCGGCTAATTGGGTCCAATTCCAAACTCAAATTATTAACTTCCAGAAGTAGAATCAACTCAATTGGTCTTGTCATTTGTGAGATACACTAATTACAAAACAGCCTACCAGCAGGCTTCCCGAATCAGACTTGCACAACAGATTTGTAAATTTATAAATACTAACTTTCACACGTCCAAAAATTACAAACTCAGACTCTTTAAAAACTAGACTCGACCTACTACATCATAGAGTCAATAATCACTTCAAAAAACAATATTAACATCGAGTTACAGTCATTTAAACATGCAATTAAGAATCTGTCCAGCATCAGTTTTCATCAAAAACTCAATAACTATTAACCTATGAACTAACAATCATGCATACAACCCTAGCATATCAATAATCAACATGTTTAACAATTAGGGTTTATGATCATCATATTTAATCATGCAATTAATTGGTAGAATAGATTAGATATCGTGTTTAATTTACCTAGTTAGCCTCTTGGATCTTCAAAACAACTTGTAACACCTTGTATGTATGTGTGTGTGCTTGTGGTTTCGGTCGAACAAGAGAGGGAGGGGGCTGGTCGTCGTCGCAAGGGGAGAGGGGGAGAGAGAGAGGGGGTTAGGGTTTTATGATAATTAAGTTGTTTAAATATTAATTAATTGTATTATAAGTTACACATCACACCCTAAACTTCTAGTTTAGTTTAATTCTAGCATAACTATTCTTTTTCATCCATAATATAATTGTTATACATGCAAACAAGAAGTCACATATGAACATACCACGTAATTATATCAAGTACTTGTTTATAATATTAATTGTTTGTTCACCAACGGTTTGAGTCGACGCGTGTGTGTTTCGGTGAAATTCCGAAAGACTACTTGTGTAATGATTGTCATGCGTCATTTAAACCCTAATTAAATGTAAAGAGATAAAGGATTATGATGTTGGATGTGAGTGTTATGACAGAACTCCAGCGACTATATTTTGAGAAACTTCAAATGGAAATCATAATGAGACGCAATCGTGCTTGAGATAATCAGCTTTAAAGGTCAAACACTAGTGCATATATTAGTGCTACAAGGAAATCAAATTCCCCTTTTTGGTGTTACATGGAAATCTTACTGCAGAAGAACATATATTTTATGGCATTGTCTAACCTCATACTTTAATATTCATTGGGTTCCATGAATTCAGTTTGCAGCCTTCTCGGCCTTATGGATGTTGGTTTTATTTTGTTTTTAATTAAGGTTGTTAAAATGTTGCTTTGTTTGAAATTAATGTGCTTTAAGCTGCAATTTAATGTGTTTTGTTTGGGTGTGTGGTTACTTCAAATTAAAGTGCTTTAAGCTGCAATTTTGTTAAACTGTTTGACAAGTTAAAAGGACATTAGTATCATTTTGCAGCTCTTGTTGTTCTATGTGTTCATGTGATTGTTTCTTTTGTATTGCATCACCTGCTACTGCATTGGAGTTTGGATTGCAGCTGTGATATGTTTGTATTGCAACATAATAAATTTGATTTGCTCTTGTGATTTATTTTTTTAAATAGCAGCAGTGGTTAATGCGATTTTGCAGCAGTTAATGTGATTTGCAGCAGTTAATCTGTTTTTATTTAATTTTGTTCCTCGGTATTCTTCCATGGTTTTGATTCTCGTTTATGCTTATATTGAATTTGTGATTCATTTTTAATATTATTATTTATAGTGATTCTTGATAATTTGATTTACAAGCAGTAGAAAAGTCACATAATTTGGATTGAACAAAAAACTCAAGATTGATGAGATAATAGCAACTAAATAGCAGCATAAAAGCAACTAAATAGCAGCATAAAAATAGCATCTTGAAGTGATGTATATTATTTTTTATCATGTTGTTAGATTGTGTACAAGCATGTGGACAATAATAAATATGACAAAAGCCATGTGAATATATTTTGAAATTATGTTTTAAAATTGGAGGGGATTTTTATGGTTTGCTTACTATTGTTTCATATCAGTTGGTAGTTCCAGTTTTTCTTTTTGGTGGCATGATGATGACATAAATATCTGATATACAAAAGACAACATTGATGTGCCAAAATATATATATATATATATATATATATATATATATATATAAATAAAACACAAGTCGCAACTAAGCTTTAAAAACCAAACAATCTATCCTGGTTCACACAAACGGCAAGTGTACCGGTCGCGTATAGCATAGATGAGGAAAGTCCGGATATCGAACTCGAAGACACGTGAAAACGTTTATAATCACTAAACTCTAACCAAGACTCACCAAAATATTTAATTGATTTTTTTTAGATTTGATTTAACTACTTAACTTAACTAAGTGAAAACTTTTGACAAAACTTTGGAAACTTTGACAGCAGTGATAAAAACGTCTACCTAGGTAAGAATCATATTGAAGGAGATGACAAGACAGTGGATTGAAAACTCTCACGACACCGGTTGTAAAGGATGACACAGCTAAGGTTCGCTCAAGAAGGTCAGATCACCTCTCGGGCTCACTAACAAACTCTAACTTATCTTAGTTGATTTTAAGAACAAACCGGGAAAACAAATTATTAAAGTGTTCTAATTCCGACTCACCTCTCGGTCTCACCGACACACTAGCCTAATGGAAACAAATACTACGCAACCAAGGATAGAGGAACAATTCAACTTAACTTAAACTAGACCAACTAATCGCTCAAACATCTCAACCCGACAAGAACAAAACCCGCTCTCGCGCGATCTTAATTCTAACAAGTAAAAGTAATGAGACGAGTTTACTTCTTATCACCTCTCGGTCTCTAAGAAGGTGTTTCACAACTGATTTTATCTAATTATTTTACCCACTTATCCCTACGGTTGTACTTCCCGCAAATAAACCCTAAACACAAAGTAAAGAGCCTTAAACATGCAACAACTAATCAAAACCGATTCAATTAATTAAAGCACGAGGTTATTAGGTATAATCAAACAAAACACAGCCACCAAACACAATCTAATTTACTATTAAATCAAACTTTACATTAACAATTTAAGCCACGATCATTAACAATCCATATTACTAGTCAAAACCTAACAATATTCATCAAACCTAAGTAGAACAAACAAGATTAGCTACTCATTAATTTTGGACAGCCATTAACATTCAAGTAAATCATCATAAACATCATCATAAACATAATCAAACTCATTCAAGATCCAAGAATAACTAAATCAAAGTCAAACAATCAATTACTTGCAAAACAATCCAAAGAAAAAGATCAATTCAACTAGTTAGGGTTCTTGAACAAAAACAAAGCTTAAAGATGATTACTTAAGGTAATAGGGCTGAGTTTATGGATGTATTTGATGCCTAGGAGCTGCACAAGACTCTCCTTGGTGTTCTTCTTCCTCTCCAGCCGTCACAGCCACCACAGCCGCCACTTAGCTTTCTTTTTTTCTTTCCCTTTTGCCTGCTGCCGATCGGAACTTTGATAGGAAGTTAGGGTTCTTTTTATTTCGGGATTAGGGCTGTGTTATTGGCTGGAAACTAAGTTAATTAACTTAATATAATATCATGTAAGGCTTCTAACTTGTGGGCTTGGGTTGGGCCTTGAGTTGTAGCTTTGAAACTTGACCAACAAGGCCTCTAGAATCTTCCAAATTAACTCTTTTTTCACCATCTTCCATAAACCTACAATTAACATTTAAACTTTGTAAATTATTGCACTTAACCCCCAATACTTTCATAAAATAAACAATTAAGCATAAAAACCATGATAAAATCATAAGGAAAGTAAGTGTGTTTTACTACACATCAAACATCATTCTTGGTATTTTGGAATTTTGATTTTTAAGCCAACAGAGTTTGTGGGAGCAGGAGTAATTGGTGCAGGAAATAAGGGTAACTTTGTGTCGTTAGAAGAGAAGGAATTTTTGTAAGACTGATTGAGTTTGTGGGTAGAAATGGTAGGTTTGGTTGAGGCTAAGGTAATACTGGATTGATTTTGTAAACGGGCTAATATGTAAGCATCTTTAGGTGTTTGTGGTTTACGAAATTTGATAGGGTATTTATTCTCAGGTTTTAGGCCTTTTATGAATAAACTCATTGCATATGTATCAGGGAGGGTTACTTTCTTCAAAAGTTTATCAAAACTATCACAATATTCTTCAAGATCATCCCCTGAATTAAAGCTTTCAATGCCCCCAAGGCATCTTCTATTAGAATTAACCCAAAACGAGTTGTGATTGATCTTTCATAATCACTCTAGATAATATCAGATAGGGGTATACCTCCTTGAGATCTCACATGTGATTGATGCCATTGCAATGCTCTACCCTCCATGTGAACTGCTGCATATCTCACATTGTATCGTTTGGGAGTTTCATCAATGGAGAAGAAATGTTCACATTTGTAAAGCCAACCTTCAACATCAGTTGCATCAAATTTGGGAAAATTAACCTTGGTAAATCTGTTGTTTCTTTGACTACATCTTGTTTCATTGAAATCATCTCGATAATTTCCTCTGCCTTCATTGTGTCTGTTATCTCTTCCATTAACATCGCCATTTTGATTGATGTTGCTGCAATCAGATAGTTGATCCAGTTTCTTGAGAATTGCGTCCATCTGTGTCTTTAGCGTCTCTCAAGTTGCTTTGAGTCCGATTAATTCTGACAGATTTTGATCATTCGATTTTTCCAGACGAGACTGTTAGTGCACGGTTTTGCGTCTTGAGTCTTTGTAATTATCGTTAACGTATTTGTTTTATATTTAATGTAATAATTAGTTTAATTATTGTCTAGTTCGCTATATGTAAGGTCTAGTTCGCTAGGGGATGTTAGCGAACTAAGAATTAAGTTTATTCCCTTCTGATTCGTTAGGGGATGTTAACGAATCAGGGGGTGATTCGTTAAGCTATTTACATTGTTATGTATGTAACGAAGCTGACCCTAATTCGTTAGGGGATGTTAACGAACTAGGTCTGTCTTCTATTTATACGTGAACACTGTTCACGCTTAATTTAAGTTTTGAGTAAATTAACGAACCCCTGTCCAGATTCTCTCTCAATTCTTCATCCTAACATTATAACATTATACTGATAATACGTAAACATATATATAACACTGAATCTAAGGTAAGTATGAGCTAGATCTATAGTTAAGGTATTGATCGATTATTCACAGATCTGAGATCTGTTATTGTTATTAGATTGATACTATCTTGGTTCCAACAAGTGGTATCAGAGACTTCGGGGCTCAATTACACTTGATTTGGTGTTTAATTAGTTTTTGATATTGTTTATATTATGTTTGAGTGAATTTGAATCAATTTTGAGATGAATTGATTGAATTATGGATGAATTGGATTGAATCTGAGTTGGTTAAAGTACTGGAATGGTTTTGTGAATTGGAATTGAGTTTTGAATTGATTTTGGATTGTTTTGGTATCGGTTTTGGTTTAAGGCCGAAACAGGGGTATATTTTGGTCTAATCGAGTTGGTTTACGGAGATAATCGGTTACGAGGATCAGTGTGTTGGGTTCACGATCGAATTATGAGTGTTTTGATTAGTTATTTGTTTGATTTGGTTTAGTAACGAGTTAGTATTACAAATATTCAGTTTCTGGGTTAATGTTCATCATTTCCAGATTTCTGGAAATTCTCTGTTGAATATTTGAAGATTTAAAGATGAATGTGTTTCTCTATCATCTTTCTGATGATTCGTTATATTATTAACTTTGATTCGTTATCGAATTTAGTCGATTCGTCATAATTTTCAAGTGATTCGCTAGCCAGTTTGTATCATTTGTTAATTCGTGTCATCTGATTCGTTATTTGGATTAGCTGATTTGTGTGACAAGCGTCCACTTTGGGATTTGTGTCATAACAACCTTTGCCACATGGCATAAGGTGTCAGAGTTTGTTACAAATGGTTGTAACAATCTGATTCGTTATAGTTGATTTGCTAATCAACTGTAGCTGATTCGTTATCTATTTCGCTAAGTTTTCCCTAGCGATTCGTTACTAAAAACCTTCTTATTCGTCAAAATTTCTCTTATCAATTCGCTTGCTAATTCGTTAGTCAATTCGTTAATTTGACTCATTGTTAAATCTGATTCGTTGACTTTCTGATTCGTTAGATTCATTCGTTAAAATCAACTGTGATTCGCTGTCTGATCAATCTTAGCTTCGTTAAGATTTGATTCGTTAATCTACTGTTCACAGTTTGCTACAACTGTTTACAGTTCGTTACAATTCTCATTCGTTAATCTTATTCGCTGATCGATTCGTTACACCATTGAAGTTTTTGAAACTTGTCAAAAGTGGCCGGTATGTATGCATTAGCGTCTCAAAACATGTTGATGCAACAAATGTTACAACTTGATACCGAGATAGGTTCACATTCGAAATGTCCAAGATTGATGAAGTTTAGTGACTTTGCCAAGTGGGAACCTAGGTTTCGTGCTCATCTAGGTTCAGTTCATCCTGACTGTTCATACTGTTTAGATGAAGTTTATACCGTTCCTATGATTGGAGATGAGACTATTGGTTATACACCAAAGGCTATCTCACAATACTCAGTTGAAGAAAAGAAAGCATTAAAGATAGAGACAAAAGCTTATTCTACTCTAACTATAGCTTTGCCTGAGAATATTTTTCATCAAGCGGGTAGCATAAAAATATGTGCTTCTTTGTTTCAACATATCCAAATGAGGAGTATGGGAAACACTGCTGAAAGCAAGAAGGTGATGCTTAAGTTTCAATTCAGAAACTTTAATTTACTCATAGGTGAGACAGTTGAAGAAATGACAACGAGATTCAATCACTTAATTGCTGGAATGGACTAGGTTAGAAGTTTCTGAGAGGGATAAAATTGACACTATTAAGAGTGTACTCCCAAGTTCTTATTCCACATTCTTAATGGTTCTCAAGGAGAATAATTATTTCTTGAATGAAGATTTGACTGCTATTGAATTCTTACGAAAGATTGAAGCTAGAGAATACGATCTTAAGTGCCAGAAATCTTCTAAAGAAAGTCAAGATCCTTCTTTCTATGGTGGTAGTATGCCTCTAAGTTCAACTATTTCTCCACTGACTGCTTTCCTTACTCAAGATGCAAGTGAGAAGGCTACTACAATGTATAGTGATCCACGAGCCTGTTTCTACACAGCTGGAAATACTGGATCTTCTGGTATCTCTGGTTCATCTGGAGGATCGGGAACTTCATCATCTACAAGTCAATTTTCATCTCAAACTAATGTAAACATAAAGGAGGCTGAACAAAACTTTGCATTTTTGTCTGCCTTTATGTCCTCTTACGAGAATTTGGTGAGTAGAAAGATTGCAACTAGTGATTTAACCGATGAAGATTATGATCAAATTGATCCCGATGATCTCGAGCTCATGGATTTAAAGTGGAACATGGCAATGATTATTCGTAAGGTAAAAAGATTTATGCAAAGAACCAGAAAAGATCTTCTTGCCCTGAATAAGAAGTTGGGTTTTGACAAGTTGAAGGTAAAATGTTATAACTGTCAAGAATTCAGGCACTTTGCGAAAGAATGTGACAAGCCAAAGAAGGAGTATACTGGTCCTCATGGTCAAAATCAAAATTCCTCCACACCACGGGTCAATGATGCTGAAAAGAAATCGTCTAATTCTGGGTCACATGCAGTGTTAGCTGATGGAAGTGATTGGTCACAACGACTATTGTGCATTGATAATCAAGCTAATCTAGCTATGTTTGGGTTTCTTGAATACGTTCAATATATAAGTGGAAGTGAAGTTTCTTCTGATGCTGAAACTGAGTCTGAATCTGAAAATTCAAGTGAAAAGCTTCCAACTAGCTTTGCTTGTATGGCGAAGATCAGTGATTCTACCACATCTGCTTGCATGGCCAAACAAAGCGAGGTTAGTAATTCTAAATCTAAGTTATCATGTGTTGATTGTGAGTATAATAAGTCCAAGATAGACTCATTAAAACTTCAAAATGATAATTTGCTAAAAGAGATTGTGTCTTTAAAAGATACTTATAGGCAATCCTTGACCTCTCAAATCAGAGAGAGAAAATTGAGGCATTACGATAAGCAATCATGATCTTAAAGCCGAGTTATCTGTAAAAATGACAATTAATGACCAAAAGTTTCAAGAAATTTTGAAACATCGTTCAAAGATAACCGAGTTTGAGAATGAGGTTCTTGAGTTAAAGAACAAATTGAGTAAATTTCGAAATTCATCTTTTCTGTTGAATGAAATTATCGAAGTTTCTGGAAAACAAAAGGACTCAAAGAAAGGTATAGGTTTTGTTGAAATTCCTCCACCATTTCACAATGATTATAAAATTAATCCTTTTGCTCCAACTGAAGAAGATGTTATTCCCAAAGAACCTACAATTTCAGAAAAATCAAAACCTGTTTCTAACAAAGGTCTTAAACCCCAATCTTCAACTCAGAAACCTCATGTTCAAAGCAACAAAGTTTTTGTTGAAATGTTGACAGAGTTATCATTGTGGATGTGTTTGAACCGAAAATTATACACAAGAACAAGAACATTCCAAGTTCTAATCACATACTGTGTGAACCTCATGAATTTGAGGAGGCTGTGTATGGTTCGCACACAACTAAGATGAAACAAGATGTTTTGTCAAACCAGTGAAGGCTAAGAAACCAGAAAAACCCCAAATTTCTGATGAGGATTTGTTGCGTTTTATAAATCCTAATACATCTAAGCCATCATCTGCTCGTGTTTTTAAGTTAAAGGGGATGGATACAATGTTCACTGAGAAAGACATTCCAATAAGTATCATTAAACCTGAACTGATTGAGAGTGTGTTTCACAATGAAACTTCCAAGGTTCGTGAACTTGAACGTCAATATGCTCAAGCGAAAACATCAGTTCCATATGACCCATTGACTAATGCAAAGTAGTTTTTAAAACAAGCTAAGAAAATTAATTTTGTGAAGTCAACTGGGACAAATACATTGAAAAGTTTTTCGAACTGTTCTAATTTAGATTTTTACTTGAAAAAGAAATCTGAATTATCTGATAAGTTTGCTAAGAGCATGACCAAAAATGTGAGTCATCATCAAACTTCTGCGTCATTCATTCCAATTACCTCTCAACATCATCGTGTAGACATGCGAAGCTGCTTTCTTTGCGGTCAGCATGGTCATGTAGTGAGGAATTGTAGTCAGAAGAGCTATCAGAATCTTCATCCTTTTATCAAGGACCATTCTAAGCCGATTCATGTGGTAAAGGAGATTCTGAAACGACTTATGTCGTATGCTGATGATACTCATATTATGTTTTCTGATATACATCCTCGAAAAGTGGTTCATATGAATGAAACTCATGGTTCCGTCAAACCTAAGTTTATTCCTGTTGCACCCTTATGCAAGAATGAAAATTCAAATGTGGTTCAATCTGCTTACTTAAGACGAAAGTCTAGGAAGCCTGTAACTTATTCTCAAGTTGCTGAACAACAATTGAATGCAACTAAGGTTAATTTTTCTCAAGAAAACCAAAAGGTGCCCAAGACTGAGGCTTGGGCTGCCTTTTTGAACTAATCATTTTCTTTTGTGTGTAGGGTTCATCCAAGACCATTTCTAGTGAAACTGGATCATGGACGGTGGATGTTCTCGTCATATTACTGGAAATCTCAACCTCTTATCAAATGTGAGAAATATTCAAGGGGGTTATGTGGCGTTTGCTGGGAATTCTGGAGGTATGATCACACAGGAAAGTGATGTTTCAAATGGGAAAATTACGTTTAAGAAAGTTAACTATTGTGATAAAGTGGATCATAATTTATTGAGTGTATCGCAAATCTGTGATAAGCAATACACTACAGTATTTACAGATAAAGAGTGTCTGATCTTGAAACCGGGTTATGTGATTCCCGAGGACATGGTTGTCATGCGATCACCACGATCAAATGATATTTATGTCTTGAATATGAATTCTAAAGTATCTACATCAATCGAAACGTGTTTTGTCTCGAAAGCAACCGAGAAAGATTCGGTGCTTTGGCATTGAAGAATGGGTCACAAACATGTTCGAAAGATGAATTACTTGATGGCAAACGATCTGGTAGAGGGTGTGTCATTAAAGAATTTTAAGTTATCCGATCACTGTGTTGCTTGTAAGAAGGGCAAACAGAAGAAGAAACCACACCCATCTAAGTTATTAAATCCCATTGATACTCCGCTTGAACGACTTCATATGGATTTGTTCGGTCCACTGAATTGTGCGAGTATTTCTGGAGACTGGTATTGCGTACTAGTGACTGATGATTATTCGAGATACTCATGGGTCTTATTTATGAGTTCGAAAGATCAAACGTCTGTTTTGATACAAAACCTTATCACTAAAATCGAATTACTTTACAAACAAAAGGTGAGGAGAATTCGCAGTGATAATGGAACTGAATTCAAAAACACTATATTGGATTTCTTTTGTCTCCAAAAAGGAATTCACCGTGAATATAGTGCACCTTATGTACCTCAACAAAATGGCGTTGCTGAAAGAAAGAATAGAACCTTGATTGAAGCTGCAAGAACTATGCTTGCTGATTCTAAGCTTTATGTTCAGTTTTGGAATGAGGCGGTGAATACGGCTTGTTATACACTCAATCATGTTCTAACAGTTAAACGACTCAAGAAGACCAGTTATGAATTATTGAATAATCGTAAGCCTAACTTAAAGTATTTGGAACCTTTTGGGTGTCCTTGTACTATGTTAAAAAGGGATTTGGGTAAATTTGATGAAAAGGCCATTGAAGGCTATTTCTTAGGGTATGCGTCTCCTAAGAAACGGGTTTTTAATTTTATGTCTGGTTGTGTTGAAGAGTGGTACCATGTTAACTGTTAAAAGTACACTACTCCTCCACAAGGGAAAGGTCCCGACTGGATGTTTGACTATGATGGCTTGTTCAATTCATTTACTCCATCAACTGATCATCCAGATGAAGATTTAGTCCGTGCTTATTTTGAAGAACATTTAGAAATTCCAAGATTTGCAAGTTCAAATGATGTTGAAGCTCCATTGGTTGCTCCAACTAAAGAACCTGACAATGAGTCTCCTCTTCATCATGATAATTCTTCTACTTCAATCAATCAATCAATCAAGCCCTGTATATCCCACCGCATAGCAAGCTATCAGTAGGGTCAGGCGAGGGTGGGATGTAGGCAAGTCTTTCCTCTATCCGAGAGAATAGAGAGGCTGCTTCCAGAGAAACCCCCGGCTCATAAAGCTACATACAGGTAATCATAGTAAACATACATCCTACAAGCAAAAGACACTTAGCAATACATAGATAACAAACTACCAAAAAAGAAAGGAATCTGTAACCTACTAAGAAAAGGGCATAAGAAACAAAAAGCAGCATCAAAACAAAATTATATTCATAAACAACAAGGATCAAGACTAGCCAACTAGACCCTAAATAGAAAGCTAAGCTAACTAGGTGCCTTCCCCTAGAAGTCGCTAACCTTAATCCTACGTCTCCACGAATCTCTATCCTGGACCATGTCCTCAGAGAGGTGTAACTCTGTCAAGTCATGTCTAATTCTCTCATCCCAAGTCAATTTAAGTCTGCCTCTACTCCTCTTTCCTTCCACAATGAAGGCTTCCACTACTCTAACTGGCGCTGTTGTCGGTCTCCTCTTCACATGCCCAAACCATCTCAATCTCCCTTCCTTTATTTTCTCTGATATGCTAACTATTCCTAATCTTTCCCTAAAGACCTCATTTCTAATCGTATCTAATCTAGTGTGTCCGCACATCCACCTCAGCATCCTCATCTCTACCACCTCCATCCTGCGCTCATGTGTCTTCTTGATGGCCCAACAATCTGTTCCATACAACATTGCAGGTCTAACTGCGAGTTTATAGAATTTCCCCTTTAATTTAGATGGGAACCGCTTGTCGCACAAAACCCCAGTGGTTGCTTTCCACCTACACCATCCAGCTTGTATGTGGTGGGTTATGTCACTGTCTATCTCTCCATTGCTTTGGACAAACGATCCTAGATATTTAAACTTCGTTATTTGCGGAACCACCTGGTCCTCGATAGTGATCTGGGTGTCCTCGCTATCACCAACACCACTGAAGCCACAACAAAGGTACTCTGTCTTAGAGCGACTAATTCTTAAACCTTTATCCTCTAAAGCTACACGCTACTCCTCTAGCCTTTCGTTCAAGCTTTGTTTAGTCTCAGCCACAAACACAATATCATCCGCAAAGAGCATGCACCATGGGACAGGCTCCTGAATCGACTTGGACAGCTCATCCATGACTACCGTGAAAAGAAACGGGCTTAACGCCAATCCTTGGTGGAGTCCCATCTCCACCGGGAAAAAATCAATATCTCCTACCGGCGCACGAACACTAGCTTTAGTCTTGTCATACATATCTTTAATTAAGTCTATATACTTTCCAGGTAACCCTCTACCTTCTAAACTATCCCAAATTAGTCTGCGTGGCACACTGTCATAAGCTTTTTCAAGGTCGATGAATACCATATGTAGGTCCCTCTTTTTCTCCCTATACTTCTCCATTAATCTTCTCAATATGTGTATCGCTTCCGTGGTTGACCGTCCTGGCATGAAACCAAATTGGTTAATCATAACCTGCGTTTGTCTCCTAATTCGGGTCTCAATTACTCTCTCCCATAATTTCATAGTATGACCTAACAACTTAATTCCTCTGTAATTTCCACAGCACTGTGCGTCTCCCTTGTTTTTGTATAGGGGAACTACTACACTACTCCTCCACTGGTCTGGAATTTTTCCATTCTTGAAATAAGGTTGAATAGAGTAGTGAGCCACTGAACTCCTTCATCCCCTAAACACTTCCAAGCCTCAATCAGTATGTTGTCTAGACCAACCGCCTTAGCCCTTCCCATCTTCCTTAGTGCTATCCTCACCTCTTCCTGTGTGATACCTCTACAGTAGGAGTTATTCCTTTGTTGTCTCTGCGCAACTGGGTTGTCTGTTTCTCGTTGGTCGGTCTGTCTGCCATTAAAAAGACTGTTAAAATAATTTTGCCATCTTTGTTTAATGTCTTGTTCCTTGATTAGGACATGCCCATCCTCTCCCTTTATATATTTCACAACTCCTAGGTCCTGTCTTCTACGTTCCCTGGATTTAGCAATCTTGAACATATGATGCTCCCCCTCCTTTGTTTCCAGACGTGCATACATCCGTCTATACGCTGTTTTTTTTGCCTTTGTCACCGCCTTCTTCGCCTCTCTCCTAGCGTTTTTGTATTTCTCCCTCAACCTCCAACGCTCCCCCTCGTTTGTGCACCTTAAAAGATACCTAAGACTCTGTTGCTTATCCTTGATCTTGCTCTGCACATCCTCGTTCCACCACCAAGATTCCTTGTTTCCAGTTGTCCTGCCTGTCGTTACCCCTAGCGTCTCCTTTGCCACTTGAGTGATGGAAGCTGCCATATTCTCCCACATCTGGTTTGCGTCCCCAACAGGATGAATTGTTGTCGTCGAGATGACCTTGTCCTTGAACAACGTAATGTTTGTGCCCTTCAAATTTCCCCATCTTATCCTAGACCGTCCTTTTCTCCCCATCATAGTCAGTTTCTCTCTCAGTACTACATCTGACACCAGTAAATGGTGCTGGGCTGCTGCGGTCTCCCCCGGAATGACCTTGCAGTCTCTCCACCGTCTTCGATCGTTTCGCCTCATCAAGATAATCTGATGATAATGCAATTGTGGATCAAGTTATTGAGCTTGACAGTGATGTTTCATCTCCTGAATTGGGTGAACATTACACTAATTTATTTGAAAATGTTGCTGTTTCTAAAAATCCTACTCTCAGGATTCATAATTACCATCCACAAGAAAACATTATTGGAGAATTAGATGTGGGAGTTCAAACTCGCCGTCAAGTTGCTTCCTCGGGTGAAAATAATGTTTTTTGTGCTTAAGCCGATTTACATTCCACTGGTATTGTAAATAAAGCTAAATTCTCTTGTTTTCTATCCCAAGTTGAGCCTACAACTCCTCGTGTGGCTCTGCAAGATCCATCTTGGGTAGAAGCCACGCAACAAGAATTACATCAATTTGCACGTTTAGGTGTTTGGGATCTTATTGACAAACCTGCTAGAGTCAAGAAAGCAATTCCGACAAATTGGGTATTTAAATGTATGAAAGATGATCGTGGGGTAATTGTGAGAAACAAGGCACGTTTAGTGGTGCAAGGTTTTCATCAGCAAGAGGGTATTAATTACACTGAGGTTTATGCTCCAGTTGCAAGATTAGAATCGATTCGAATCTTCCTGGCATATGTTGCTTACAAGAATATCAAGGTGTATCAAATGGATGTTAAGAGTGCTTTTCTCAATGGTGAAGTTCATGAGGAAGTGTTTGTTCTACAGGCTCCAGGTTTTGAAGATCCTGATTATCCTGACCGTGTTTACCGTTTAAACAAGGCATTATATGGTCTACATCAAGCCCCGAGAGCTTGGTATGGCACGCTCGCCGACCATCTTACGGATAATGGTTTCAAACGAGGGACTGTCGACTGTACTTTATTTCATAAAACTGTTGGTGATGATCTTCTCCTAGTTTAGATATATGTTGATGACATTATCTTTGGGTCTACAAACGATACACTGTGTAAGGAGTTCGAGAAGTCTATGCAAACCAAGTTCGAGATGAGTTCGATGGGAGAGATGAATTTCTTTTTAGGGTTACAGGTTCATCAGTCTGACAAAGGAATTTTCATTCATCAGACAAAATATGTGAACGATGTCTTGAGCCGATTCAAGATTACTGCTGGAAAAATCCCTTCTACTCCTCTTCATGTGGGTCACAATTTATCACCGGATGAATTGGAGGATACCATTGATCCAACCCTCTATCGTGCTATGATTGGTTCTTTAATGTATTTAACTGCTTCTCGACCCGACATAATGTTTGCTGTTTGTTTATGTGCTAGGTACCAAGCTAGTCCCCGAGTGACTCACCTAGCTGCGGTAAAGAGAATTCTTCACTATTTGAGGGGAAATCCAGACATCGGGTTGTGGTACCACAAGGATGATACTTTCGATCTTACTGCTTATTCTGACTCAGACAATAGAGGATGCAAGATCAATTTCAAGTCTACTACAGCGGGATGTCAATTTTTAGGAAGCCGGCTTGTTTCCTGGCAGTGTAAGAAGCAGACAACGGTCTCCACTTCAACCGCCGAAGCTGAGTATGTTGCGGCCTCGAGTTGTTGTTCCCAGGTTTTGTGGATACAACAACATCTTCGTGACTACGGTTTGAAGTTCCTTACTACTCCCATATTGATTGATAATTCTGCTGCCATTAGTATCACCAAGAATCCCGTACAACATTCTAAAACGAAACTTATCGAAATTCGATATCATTTTATACGGGATTGTTATGAAAAGAAATTAATTGATCTTGAGAAAGTGCACACTGACTTTCAAAAAGCCGATCTATTTACCAAAGCGTTTGCTAAAACACGTTTTAAATTTTTGCTTGGTTTAAATGGATTGAAGACCCTTGCTGAGATCCTAAAGTTAGGATGATTATCTTTATTCTAGTTTGTTCTAGTTTTAATTTCTTTTTTGTTTTAGTTTTTAGGGGGTGAATTCTAGAAAATACAAAAATATTGTGCTTTTTGTTTGTATAGATAAAATCCAAAAACATTAGAAAATTTTGAAAAATCAAAAATATTGTGTTCTTTCTTGTTCTATTATTTGAAAACCCAAACACATTTTTTAAAAAAAAATTGAAGATATCAAAAAAAAATTGTGATTTCTGTTTGTACAGATAAATTCTGAAAAAGTCAAAAAGAATGTGAATTTTCGTATTTTGTAAAGAAAAATCCGAAAAGACAAAAAGATTGTGTTTTTAATTTTATAAAGAGAAAACCAAAAAGATTTTTGCTGATGTTCGCTGAAAATTATGTCATTTGCTTCTATTTCGAATGACATATATTCGTATATGTTTGACCCTGATAATTTCTTGGAAATCTTCGGGTTAGCCATTTAACTGACAAATGGATAGTACTTGGGGCGTTCATTAAGCTTTCTACTTTATTTTTAGCTGAAAATTTAGTTAGTTATTTAAGTTTGTGAAGCGTGCTTGCATGTTTTGGTCCTGTTCTCTACTTGTAGATGGATAGGATAGCCATTTATTTATAAACTTAAATTAACTGGGGCAATTTAAATCATTTTGTTTGTATGCTCCTCAAAATTTTGAGTTTTTGAAGCAAAAAGAGAAAATGATAGTACATTGATTATTTGACCCCAAATCCAGAAAGAAATAAGCTTAAAATACTGAGTGCTTAATCATTGGTGCATTGATAGGTCTTAAACAAGCTGTTAAAAGTAAAGTAAGTGATATAAACTTAAAGAAAAGCCAAATTGAAAGAGGTGTTAGTCTCTAGCAAAAGTCTCGGTGAAGATGGCAGAAATGTAATAACCGGTCATACTCAAGCCTTATAGTTGTTGATCACTCAAAAATATAATAAAGCAAATAACAAGCGTTAGGATTCTGGACACTGTGAGTCTTTATGCGGCTGAATCATCTGGGTATTCATAAGCATGAATATTTCACTCGCTTTCTGACTTGATCAAAAACTTGATCACCACTGTACTTTGTACAATCCAAATTACTGACTTGATCAAAATCCGCTGTTAGTCATACAATTGTTCCTCCCTTGTGTGCTTCTCAATACCAATAAGAAACGGACCCTAGGGGATACAATGTATGTAAGCCGACAGATGGACTCGTGCATACTCACTCACAGTAAAGGAAACTTGATGCATTGCTCAAAATAACAATTGGTAACAAAATTTTTGATCAACACTATAACGGTTTAAGTCAAGTTGGGGTGATTTGGAAAAAATCAAATTAAGCTTGAACCGATTAGGGACTGATAGTTTCTGATATTATGTGCGCTAATTGAACCATAAATCATATCACAAAAATGCTCGAAGGTTTGTTATAAGATTTAAGTGGACAACAATATCAATGACCGACTTAACGCCAGTCATTATATCGCTGAAATATAAAACTGTGATGGAAGGGCATTTTGGTCAATATGATCATCTGCTCAAACTCAACAAAAACACAAAAATACGTACTGCTTTTGATAAATCATTGAAAAACACAAAAAGATTGTCCATTTTTTTTAATATTCGGATACTTCTTTGTAAATACATTCTTAATTTTTTCACAAAATACCAAAAATATTTTATCTTTCTTTCTTGACATATTATTTAATGATTTTAATTATGTTTCGTAAAAATGAAACGTCACTTTAAAGTATTCAATTATCGGGATAAAAAGGTTCTCGATAATTTATTTAAGTTAAATTTTTTACTTATTTTTATTATTTAATTATTTAATTATTTAAGTTAAAATTAAATAAAGTTTTTAATTCGGTAAAAGCTACTTCGTTAATTATGGATAACGAACTAGGTGATTCTTTAGCGAACTGGATTCTAGTTCGCTCACCTAATTCGCTTCCGCACTCTGTAACGAATCATCTCTACTTCGTTATACATATTTAACAAATCAAGACACGAGTCATGTCTTGTTCGTCACTCTAAGGTAACGAATTGTAATAACAAATTGCCTAATTCGCTGTTTAAAATTCAAATGAATCACTTGATTCGTACAGTGGGTACCTAGGGTAACGTGCTGGTCTATATAAGACAGAAAAAGACGAACAGTTCTTCACTATTCATCGTCTTCCTTCACTCTAAAGACACCTTTTCAAATTTTTCTCTGAAATTCGACCTCAAAATTTCGACATTTCAAGGATCTCATTGTGTGTCTAAGGTATAGATGATCACAACGATATGATTTTTGTTAAAAATGACTGTGTATTATTAGACTAATTATGGACTTTTATGGTTTAAGGGTGGTTCCGAGTTCATAAACCCTGATCTACTTATGATTTACTATGATAAGATTGCTTATTTATGATTCGATGTCACCGGAATGTGATTCCGAGACCTTGGGTAGACTTTAATCATTGATTGATTATAGTTTGCTAGGTTGATTGAATGATAATATGTATGTCGGTTTAGACTCTGTTTAAGGTACTGATTGTTCTTGTTTATGTTACGGTGTTAAGCCTCAATCTTAACACCGTGAGCTTCGTATTGCGATTCCGAGTCACATAGACCTGCTAGTTTGATTGTTCGACGATAAGCATGAGCTAATTGAGGCTGGGTTTGTGTTGTTGACCTTTGGTGTTCTTATTAATTTTGAATTTGACTATGCGAGTCAAAGATCAAGTCTAAATTATTGACCATTCGTTATCTTTAGCGAATTGGAACTGCTTCGTGTCCAATTCGTTAAAGAAATACACGAACTAGCTCAGCGAATCGGTTTCTTAACGAATCAAATATGGATTCGTCAAATTTGTAACGAACTAGACTTCAGTTCGTTAAACTTACATAGTTGATTCGCTGTGTCTCTTTCGTTAACTTATTTACCGGATAGCGAATCGCTTGATTCGTTACTGGATGGTAACGAATCAGAGTAATATCTACACGAATGACATTCATTTTTAATTATTTAATTAAATTTAAAATTAATATTTAAATGAAATAAAGTATATCAACCGTCTAAACGCGTAAATAAATTAATTACACATATCATATGAAATTATATACACCATTTATAAATAAATAGATATTTGTATGTCCTAAATATATATTACATCTTCATGGCGACAAGATCTTCACATTCCTTATAATCATTTATATTTATACAGTTCAAATGGCTGATCAAGTAAATCCAGATCCACCGGTTGCTGATCAAGGGCAACAAGAACAGCAGGAGGATGTTATTCTATTACCATATGACACGAAACACAACATCTGTGAGTATATTGATCAAGATATTGCTGACGTTGACGTATTCGGAGACATGTTAGCGTTCTTAAGACGTTCAGTGATACGTTATGCAATCACTGCTCGACCCAGAGTGTCTCTAAGTATTATTAGGCACTTTTGGATATTGCTGAGTTTGTTGAGGCGGAAAATCATATTCGAGCCACAATTAATCAAACTGCTATTACAATTGATGTGGGAGTGGTTCTCCGTGTTCTTCAATTTGATGACAACGATGACAACCCGAGTGAATTTGACAAGCAGTTGATCAAGGGTTTGTTTACTCGTCTACGTTATGGTGGTAATATTGATAAGTCTATGTTGAACAAGAATGGTTTATGCACACCATACAAGTATCTTCTTCATGTTTTAATTCATTGTATGAGTGGTCGACGTGGTGGATTTGATGAATGTAGAAGTAGTATACAGTCAGCTTTTGTTGCTCTTATTCTCAACAAGCCGTATAACTACTCTGAGCTAGTCTATGATCATCTGAAAGAACAAGTTCAACAAACACTTCAAAAGAAGAAATTTTTGATATATCCTCGGTTTCTACAGATGATCATTCAAGACCTAATTCCCAATTTAGTCATTGATCAAACTCAGGTAAATGATGTGTTTCCTATGGAACACATGAAAGCTGATACCGTACATAGGATATTGGTTTATAGAAAGGATACTCCAAAGAGTAAACGAATGATTGGTCATATAATTAATCCTAATTATGTCTGTCCTCCTAATGAACGTTGGATCCATGAAGACTCGGATTCCGAGCGTGAAGGGGGAGAATGTGGGAACCATGATGATGGGAATGATGATGGTAATGATGGTGATGGTGGAGCTGGTGATGCTGCCTTTCAAGAACAACAGGAAGCAGTAAATGCTGCTTTAGCTGCCACCATTGCAGCCCAACAAGAACGGAAGAAGAAAGGGAAAGCTGTGGCCACTAAGAGCCATCAAAGAAAAGACGTGTTTCTGCGGGGTCTGGGGTCATTATTGGTGTTCCACCACCATGTCAATCTACGCCTCAACGCTCGGTAGTGCCGCCAACTACTAGCACTCTGATGCTTACATTGACAACGACGTTGGTGTCCCATGAGAGGCTTGGTTTAATCCCTCAAATGGCGTTATCTGAGATACCAAGGCCTCCTGCTACATTATCTACTGTCCCTTCAACACCGTCTATGAGGCCTCCTCTTCCTCGTTCTCCTACTCCACCTCCTCCAAGTGATGTCTCGTTTATAAGAATCATTCGGCCTCAGGGACCAATCCAACTTGTTCGTCCATCACTATACAACTTGCCACCAAACCGTCAGACTGAGATGATGTTGAATATTCTCCACCTTTATGAAAATCAAATGGCAGCCGACCGTCAGAATCAAGAACGTCTTATGGAGAATCAATGACGGATGATGAGTTATATCTCATTCTATCAGAAGGAGACTAAAGCGCTACGGGCGATTGTTGAGTCTCAGGGGGTGAAAATGAAAGAACAAGAAGAGTTGATCTTACAGTTGACTTGCAAAGAAGATGCCCTAAAGAAACTCAATGATGATGATCAAGATCCTGATGAGTCTGGTGCAGGAGGTGAGCCTAAACAAACGCACGGCTCATCTTCCGGCGCTGGTACCAGTGGTGGTGAAGACTCGGGAAAACAGATTATTATATATCAAGATCCAACTGCCGCTAAGCCAATTGAGATGATTGCAGCCAACACTATGATATTTTTAGATGGTTCGGGGGTGGTTAGAAGTGTGGTGAATAAGGATGAGATCCAGGTGGGTGAGTTTGTTGATAAGTCTCTGAAACGAGAGCAGATTTCCATACTGCTTGGGTTAAATGATGAACAATTAACTGTGTTAGAGACTGAGCCTGATGTCAAGGTGTTAAATGAGGAAGGTATAGAAGATGATCCGTCTATTCAGATGAATACGGATTTTATTTATGAAGATGAGGATGTTGAGATGGAAGATGTAACTACTGAGGAGTATCCGGACGTGTTTCAAGACACTAATGTTGATCAAGGTGCTCCGATATTTGATGAACAGACGGTTAAAGTGGCAGAAGACGAATTGGAAAAAGTATTGAAGTGTAAGCGGAAAGTGCATTCACTTGAAGTCATAACTGATGATGATATTGCAAGATGGTTCAAACGCCAGAAGGTGGGTAAAATTATCAGTGCGTATCGATATGTTGATCAAGAACGGAAAGACACTGTTGCTGCATGGGTTAAAGAAAACCAAATGACCTCCTTCAAGACTGTGTCCAAGGTACATGGTGATATTATCTCATGGCTTTATGATCCTGAGCTTAAAGTATGTATAATTAAGTGGGAGAAGGGGATCCAGTACTACGAAACGATGAAGGATGTACTCACTTTACCGCGTTGGAATGTTCGTACCCTCGCGAGACGTCCATTTATCAATCGTGGGGGTTACCGGACAGCTGAGTGGTTTCATCAACACTTACTGTTCGAGGTCAATCATGGCTTCAAGTTCTTCAAGCCTCAGGTCCCGAGACGCAAACGCATTGATGAGATTGATCCAAGGACTGGCTGGAGAAAACTTGTCCTTAAGGTAAAGCCGCCAAAGACAATGAAGCGGGTTCCTGTGAAGACGATGCCCCAACAGATGCATCTCGCATTCAACCACTGGTACTATGACAATCGTACTGGCGAGGCCGTCATTGTACTTGGCAAAGGTCTGAAGACTGAACTTATCAAGATAATCGACCCGATGTGGTTGGTTAATTTATCAGAGACCGACAGTGACGTGCTACACAGGAAACAGATTCTGATCAAGCGCAATGAAGACTACGACCTGGCTATGCATTTCCAACGCGTTGTGCGTGTGTGTCATGAACATGGAATTCATAGTTGCAGAGAGAGGCAGTCCAAGCGCTTCAAGTAATTTAAAGACAAAGAGCTCAAGACGAGGGGGTGTCTGTTAGTGCACGGTTTTGCGTCTTGAGTCTTTGTAATTATTGTTAACGTATTTGTTTAATATTTAATGTAATAATTAGTTTAATTATTGTCTAGTTCGTTATATGTAAGGTCTAGTTCGCTAGGGGATGTTAGCGAACTAAGACTTAAGTTTATTCCCTCCTGATTCTTTAGGGGATGTTAACGAATCAGGGGGTGATTCGTTAAGCTATTTACATTGTTATATATGTAACGAAGCGGACCCTAGTTCGTTAGGGGATGTTAACGAACTAGGTCCGTCTTCTATTTATACGTGAACACTGTTCACGCTTAATTTAAGTTTTGAGTAAATTAACGAACCCCTGTCCAGATTCTCTCTCAATTCTTCATCCTAACATTATAACATTATACTGATAATACGTAAACATATATATAACACTGAATCTAAGGTAAGTATGAGCTAGATCTATAGTTAAGGTATTGATCGATTATTCACAGATCTGAGATCTGTTAGATTGATACTATATGGGTTCCAACAGAGACAGTGAATTCTCATGATCTTTCACCATGCGCCCCATTTCTTGATTACGAGTGGACGCCATTGAATTTTAGGGAAAAATTCAAGGCAATTTTTTTTTGGGCAACTGAATTGAAATTGAAAAAAATTGATCGAACAATTGATCAATTTCTGAAACAAAATGGACAAAAACCGATCGAACAAATGATCAATTTTATTTTGTGGATGCTGGTTTTATTTTGTTTTTAATTAAAGGTTGTTAAAATGTTGCTTTGTTTAAATAATGTGCTTTAAGGTGCAATTTAATGTGTTTTGTGTGGGTGTGTGGTTACTTCAAATTAAAGTGCTTTAAGCTGCAATTTTGTTAAACTATTTGACAAGTTAAAAGGACATTAGTATCATTCTGCAGCTCTTGTTGTTCTATGTGTTCATGTGATTGTTTCTTTTGTATTGCATCACCTGCTACTGCATTGGAGTTTGGATTGCAGCTGTGATTTGTTTGTATTGCAACATAATAAATGTGATTTGTTCTTGTGATTTCTTTGTTTAAATAGCAGCAGTGGTTAATGCGATTTTGCAGCAGTTAATGTGATTTGCAGTAGTTAATCTGTTTTTATTTAATTTTGTTCCTCGGTATTCTTCCATGGTTTTGATTCTCGTTTATGCTTATATTGAATTTGTGATTCATTTTTAATATTATTATTTATAGTGATTCTTGATAATTTGATTTACAAGCAGTAGAAAAGTCACATAATTTGGATTGCACAAAAACTCAAGATTGATGAGATAATAGCAATTAAGTAGCAGCATAAAAATAACATCCTGAAGTGATGTATATTATTGTTTATCATGTTGTTGGATTATGTACAAGCATGTGGACAAGAATAAATCTGACAAAATACATGTGAATATATTTTGAAGTTATGTTTTAAAATTGGAGGGGATTGTTATGGTTTGCTTACTGTTGTTTCATATCAGTTGGTAGTTCCAGTTTTTCTTTTTTGTGGCATGATGATGACATAAATATCTTATATACAAAAGATAACGTCATTCTTGGTATTTTGGAATTTTGATTTTTAAGCCAACAAAGCGAACCTAAGGGTAATTTTGGTATTTTATTAACCTTCAGTAGTGGTCGCAGGTTATAGATATTGGAAGTTTTTTTGCGCGTTACAGTGCAATATTTTTGCATCAGTTGGCTGCAAATGGTGTATGGGCGTGTTTGGATCTGTCAAAGTGGACTCTAATCTACGCATGTTGTATCAGCAGTGGTACCCCAATGGGTTTGCGCTGATATAAGTTTATTTATTTTAACTCCCATATCCTCTTAATAATGAGCATTAATCTTAGTTTTCTTTTAATTTTTCTTTTAATTTATGGACAACTAACAAAAGGGGCGTTTATTTGGATAACTTGCAAAATTTCTTTATTTATGAACTGTTTGATTTACTGAAGTGCTATTTTGGATGAAGTTAATTGGGAATTTGCTACGAATTGTTTGGTTTAATGAAGGTCAAGTTTGCTGCGAATTTGCAAACGGGTCAAATTCAACATAATAAATGGAACTCGAATGAAGTTTTGTTCACTAAAGTGCTATTTTGGATGAAGTTAATTAGGACCTATGCAGAAATTAAACGCATATCGATTATAATGTTTGGTTTAGTATACTATATGAGTTCGAGCCGACTTTAGGCTCGCTTAACGTTTAATGCAATTTTTCTAAAGGTTATTAAAATTATTTTAGAAAAAAATATAATAAGAATAAATAGTAACTAGTTAAAATTGTAAATGAATAGAAAGAGAAAAAATAATAAAAAAAGAATATAGAGGATAGGATGTGTGGTGTTTTTTAAAATGAGAGGTTTATTTGAAAAAGTAGTGAATTTTTGTTAAATTATGGAGTTAAAGATGGTGGTTTGGATGTGAATGATCTTATATGTTAAATTCAACAACTCAAGTTTTGTTACTTGAATTTCATCATTGTAGTTCTAACGAATGTAGTATTTCCCAACCAATTACTAATCAATAAAATGTGTATCAAATGTGTTCAGCCCATTGAATCACAATTCTAAAATCAATTAAATGGAAAATGAATTAGCATGTTATAAAAAAGAACAATATTAACAAAATCATACCATGCTACCTCCCACTTTTCTTGGTGATCAACTTTAGAACCGGCTTCCGACAAGAATTTATCAAGATCACTAAACCTGCTCAATTATCAATGGAGAATTGAATTATTAAGCTGTAAAAAACAGTAATATGTCATTGTATCTATTCCATGAAAACATAATAAGGTGTAACACTTCCATTAGTGATATTATACACCATAGGAATATGTTACCCAAACATAGCTTGAATATATGGAAGACTAATACGTGTAGAACTGACAGAGATAAGAAGCTAAGAAAGTATGTTCATTCAAATAATAGATACAATCTCATTAACGACTCATGGTTTGTGTATACAACGACTAACTAACTCAGCTAACAGATGCTAACAACTATTATGATTACAAGTTCAGTCCCTTTAGTTATCAAAAGTACAATTAAAACAATAGACTAATTGACACGTAACAAAGACCCCTCATGCTATGAAGATCAACAACAACAACAACAACTTGAACCAAACGAACACAAAGGGGGGTGTTCATATTTGTTCATTTAATTTTTCACCGAATATGAACACCGACAACTAATAGAACCAATTTATTTATTCATGTAAATTAGTTATAATAATACTTAATGATATACATGAAAGAAATAAGAGAAACGACACCCAAACATAACAGTGGATCAAATCACCATAACATGAGGTCCAAATAACAGCTTTAACCAACTTTTTGACGATAACACTAAAACAATCCATAACCCTAAATCAAGCGTGCCTCTAATCAATGAACATTTGATATTAAGAGCTTGATTAAAGCAGGATAACACATCTTTACTTGATGAAAATTGGAGGAACCTGTTAGTCATACAATTTGAGGACATTCAAAAGAAAACTGGAAAAAAACCCACAATTATCTACTACTTACGATGAACTTGAACGTTCGTTCTTCACCATCTTCCGCACGTTGATCTTAAAACGATCCCTTGCAATGCGTAAACAAAATAAGATTGAAAATATCTATAATTAAAGCAAGTGGCATATAGGAGAGATCAGGTGAACTAGAACAAAATTTTGGAGTAAAATTAGGGCTACCTTTGATTTTCATATAGAAATCAAGAACTGATTATCGGCATGCTCACCTTCTTCGTCGTATTGCTATCACAGTGGTCGTCACCACCAAGAGGTATGAGTCCAGAATTATTGAACCCTATTTACTTTTTCAAGATTCATTCTTGAATTCTCGTTGAACATGAAGAAGTTGTTTGAAATTTGAATATGCTTTGAAGAAAGTGAGGAACCAGTCTATATAACCTTGAGATAGAAAACTTGCAGGAGAAGCAGTGGCGGATCTAGAAAATTTTCTCACAGGGGTCGGAAATTTTTTGTATCCGTACACGGTTAACCATCCTATATAAAAAAAAATTTTGGTCCGATTCGACCATCGGGTCGGGTCGAATTGCGTCGGTCATATATATAGAAAAAAATGATAATCAAACAAAGCATTATATAACAAAAAAGCACGAGAAACTTCATTATAAATGCATAATTATTGAACAATATATCTAGCTTTGTTCAATGTGGGCTTTCATTTTCTGAAATCTAATCAAAACATCATCTAGTTTGACATTTACAAGCAGATTTTTTCTTAATGAAATAATTAAAATCATCGTTTAAACTCTCATATGATTACGCAAATCGGACTTCACGTACTCCATCGTTGAAAAGCAAATTTCAACGCATACGGTTGCAATGAGTAATAATGATACGAGAGCTAACTTCAATTGACGAATAAACAATACACCAATGTAAATGAACTAAGTAAGCAATACACCAATGTTGACTTTTTGTTTTGACATTTTTAATTTCAGTTGATTCGGTGCCGCGTAGAATTGCTTTTGAAAGGGGAAAGGAACGTCACTTTAACTTTTTAGCGACTTCTGTTGGAACGTCAGGATGGATAATCCTTGCAGAGGTATCGCCTCAGAAACCTTCTTATGGAACCGTTCGTGTTGTTGCGCCTTTAGCCGGATGTAATGTAAGTTTTGCAAATATCTTTTTGTTATAATTTTTATTTTACTAATATTAAGTTGTCCATTATGATATTGAGGTGATTAAAAGTAAAAATGTAGCTAGTTTTTTAGGGCGTGTTATGTCTATGGCCACATCAAAACAATTTCATGCATATAGTCATTAGACCAAGGTAAGGGCGTAAACGACCGAGTCGAGCCTGGGCATGTCTAAGCTCGAGCTTGGATCGTTTAATTTAAGAGGGCTCAAGCTCAGTTTGTGAGTAGCTTTTCAAGGTCAAGCTGGACTGAAGCTCGGCTTGTTTACTATTTTATTAGCTAGTCATATATATTAAATAGAAGTTCTATAAATAGTAGGCTTGTTTAAGTCCATTTAAGTTCGTGAACCTAGATAAGCTCGATATTTGAAGCTCAGGCTTGAACTCGTTTATTAAAAGAGCTCCATTATAAGCTTTCTCAATTTGAGCTTTTAACAATCTGATCTCAAGTAGCTCACTAACATCTCGGCTCGTTTGCGCGCTAATATAGGTGAATCCTTGGCACAAAGCCTAAACCCTAAATATTTCATTCTATCCATGAATACATACGTAAATCTATGCACGGATAATAATACATATGTGAATCTATGCATGAGTGTAACAATACACACACGATATGACGTTGTGTATCATGTTAGTTTAAGTCATTATTGATTGAATAAAGTGTAATACGTGTGTCTCATGGCTAAATGAGTGATGTTCTTTTGACATGGCTATATAGGTCAAATGATTATTTTTATGTGTTTCTTATTAAAGTTTTAATTTCTTTAACCAAATTTTATTTTGTATATTCTTTACAGCCAAAAATAGACGACAGGGTTTCAAGATGGTTACACCTTCGAATCCGTCCAACAACTTTACTCTTAACTGAAACCACCAAAAACGCCTCCAACCCTAAACTAAAATCAAAGTCAACGGTTGATGGAAGTTGGACACTAGCGTTTAAGGATGACGCGGCTTGCAAATCAGCTTTTACCATGATTCATGAAGAAATGGACTTGCAATGCAGTGAAGTAGAGAGAAGACTTAAACCTTTGATGTCAGAAGATATTTGAACGACCGTGTAAGGTTTTAGCCATACAAATAATGTGTTGTGCAGGTTCTAACCAAAAACACCAGGCCATCTGTCTGTAAATGTCCTTGGTAAGACAACCTTGGCCCATGTACAAAGTAAATATATAGACATAGATGATAACATATTGTCGATGTAAGGAAAAAACAATTTAAGAATATTTCTTCATGCATATTTTATTTTAATAAATGAAAAGCTAACTTTATGATTTAAGATGCTCATTAATTTGAAAAACATGAGTAAAGGGGTTCGTTATACGCACACTTCTTACTAGACTAATAAACCCCCGATTGATCTGATATGTATACGGGTGTAGAACATGTGTATACAGTCATATAGAACAGTGAATGTGATGGTATACATGTGTCTAGGACAGTGAATGCGATGGTATGCGGGTGTCCAGGAGAGTGAATGAGCTTTTTGCTTTGTTAAGTTGGACAGATTTTGTGTCTAGGCGTCTGCAACATGTACAAAATCTGCTAGAAAGGATTTTGCGACCGTAGTCTGACACTAGTATTGTGTATGTATATGTCACATATTATGTAACTGGGTTAGCAACTCGTGTATTACATGGTTGAATCAACTAAGAGGCTGTTTGGCAATCTTGTGCCTGCATCATATGTTCGGCTGATTAAGAGATGGCCTCTTAATCATTTAGCATGTCTCTTAAACTTAACATTAAAATGTATGTTTTAAGTGAACCAAACAAACTCTCTTTTTGATGGGATTAAAGTCTAGTATACCATCAAAGGTTTGCGTAACGCATGGTTAGAGATATTATATAACACAAATCCAAGAAAATTACAACATGAATTCTCTTGCTTTCATTTTTTATTATATATCATTCTTTTAATTTCTTTTTGTTTTATTTATTTATATGTATACACAAAAGTAGGGTAAAGTTTTTGTTAATAATAGCTTAACGTACAATAGGTACATGAATCACGCTCAAGCCATTTTACCTCAAAGCAATTTTACAAAAACGCTCAAGATTAAAACCTATTACGCTCAAATCCATATATGTTTTCCATAATTAAGCACAAAAACCCATAATAACGCTCAAAAAAAATTTCGTGAAGAAAAGAAAAAATTGATCGATTAACCATCCATTTTTTTTCCTGTTAACCGATGTTTAACTGGATATAGACGATTTCGAGATCATTTTATGCGATTTCGCTTATCCATTTTATGAATATATGTATTCTTGTACATAATGTGTGCTAAGATAGTTTAACGCTTAGTTTGATTTAATTTGAAAAGTTACAAGTACCTTATAAATTGTAAAAAAATTACTATTTTCTTTTAAATTATTATGGTTTTAACTTTATATTCTACTATGTATTCTTAATTAGAAATTCTAAACCATTATATTCCCTTATATGAACACCCTCTTTTTTTAATAATTAAATTATCATTTACAACCATCCCAAATCCCAAGTGAGAATCGAACTCCCAGTCTCCATTTTGAATTTTACATTGAAATATTTATTCAAGTAGTTAGAAAATATGTGTTAAAACTTCTTAAACAAATTTATTCAATATGGCCATTATCTCCAAAACTATCAACGGCACCTAATTATTTGATGTTTTAAAAGTTCTTGTTATTACATTACATCATCCTCTACCGTTTCCATGTCTAGCAACTTTCGCATATCGAAATCAAATGAAATGGTTGCTTTGTTCACCGTTCGACGGATAAAGCCACATGGGTACTTCAAAGACGGAAGAGACTACAACAATCGAAGCCAAAACAGAAGATATCAATAGTACTTTAAAGATTTATCGGGGTTAAACATATTCTGTAATAAGTTGACCACACTATAGACCTAACCGTGTGGATAGAACCCGAATCATTTCGTATTGTGCATTCACAAGCAGTGGCGAAGCTTGGACATAAATGTCGAGGGGGGCGGACTCAATATGTATAAAAAAATTCATAAACTAGAGGGGCGTGGGCTCAAATTTTCGATTGGAAATGGGTAAATTTACACTGTGTAAAAATTTTCGGCCGAAAAAGGATAAATTTACACTACCAAACGAAAAAACGGAGGGGCCGGGCTCAAAATTTTGGTCAGAAACGGGTAAATTTACACTGTGTATACAAATTTTCGGCAATAAAAAGATAAATTTACACTACCGAGCGAAAAAAACGGAGGGGGCCGGACTCAAGTTTTCGGTCATAAACAGGTAAATTTACTATGTATAAAAAACTTTAACAGTAAAAGGATAAATTTACACTATCGAGCGAAAAAACGGAGCGGGCTGGGGCCACCCGTGGCCCCAACTAAGCTTCGTCCCTGTTCACAAGTCTAAAGATAACATGCTATGCACAAAGAAAACAAAACCAAGCTCAGAGACAAATTTGCTGTCATTTCTAATCCAGTCATGTTCACAAAATTTGCTAAGTGAACAGAAAACGATACAGGAAACAAGAAAACGATACAAGAAAAAAATTCGGGACCGTGCTTCACATTCTATAACTATTATATTCACGAAAATCATATGGATCTCGACGGTAAGATGAATCTACGAACCGGGAGTAATCGCTTGGAACGGATTCTTTATGGTTGCGTACACAATCCTGAGTAACCAAACATAACACAACATTACAACCCATTTACAGATAAATTAAATAATATAAGTTGTTTTCTATCAGTAACATGTTAAATGTGTGAAATCAAATAATGTAGCTATAAAGGAAACTGGTAAAACAGGTCCAAAATGTATTCTTAAAACATAAAATCTCAAAAGCTTTTACTTAAGCATCAGATTATTGTAATATAAGCTTATAATATATAGTTTCTGTAATCCTATTGTTTGTATATTTTTTGTTTAATATATCAATAAATGTTTATATAATAATTATTATCATATTTAAAATTATGAAAAATAATATATTTTATATCTACTCCAATAAAGCAGGCTCTCTCATGCCACATGTCGCCTCCATATCCCTTCTCGCCATATGTTTCCACCTATATCTCTTATTTAAATACACCTCTGTTTTTCAGAATGATATATTTTTAAGAAACTTTGAATTCTAATTATATAACTGTTGTTTTCAGTCAAATAGTAATGAAAGTCAAATTACATTAAATAGTTGGGCGTGGGTTTGGGCACAAACACCCCCCCCCCCCCCCCCGCGCAAAAAGGGGCGGGGGCGGGGTTCTTTCGCCTGGGTGAAGAAAATAATATTATTATTATATTACATGTTGTGTGTGTGTGTATATATGTTGTGTGTGATATATATATATATATATATGTATATATATATGGTGATGTGGCAAATTTTATACACAATTCATACCCAAATTCTTACAAAAAAATTAGCAAAATGAATCCTAGAAACAACCCTAACCAACCGAACCACCCATTCCCTCCTTTCGGTCAACACCATGGTTCGCAAAACCAACCGAACGTGAACTCACAATGGAACCCGATGAACCTAAACCAACCGAGCTATATCCGTTTCAATTTCCCAACCCGAACCTAAACATGTACGCCAACCGAGCTATATGATTTTTTATATTTTTAGTTATGTATTTTTTTTTAGTTATGTATTTTTTGTATTTCTTTTTAATTTTAAAGCATTTTTATTTAATTATTTAAAGAAATTGGTTTTTATTTGATTAGTTTAATTATAAAAAGAAAATAATAAAAAAAGATAGTGTGGACCCAATTTGTAGCCCATACACCATTACACCCCAAAAACAAATTTCCACCCCTTGCTGACAGGGCGCCACGTGTCGCAATTCGCCCCCATTTGTAGCCCTCTACTACACATAGCCTTAATGTAACTTTGAAACCCAAATATATATTAAATTTTACATATTTTTGAATTTTTTTAAATACATTTTTTCATCTATAAAATGTACATAAAAATTCAAGAATTTTATGTATTGTTATTTTCCACCCTATGTAGTACACAGGATCTAAGCCAGTTATGTTGTATATAATAATTTTAATTAAAATATATGTAAAATGTATACAATCAATCAATCAATCAATCAATCATACCCAGTGAAATCCCACCAATAGCATAGCTATAAGTAGGTTCTGGGGAGGGTGGGATGTAGGCATACCGTACCTCTATCCACATGGATAAAGAGGTGGCTTCTAGAGAGACCCTCAGCTCTAAAGTATATATGTATGAAGCAATACGAAGGAAATCAGAGTTCAACAGTAGTAGCGGCGGCGGCGGCGGCGGCGGCGGTAATAATATTAATACTATATATATAGAGAAAATATTATTATGGTGTGTGACTAAAATAAGGTAAATAGAAGCCCTAAGGTATTCCTTTCTCCCTAAAAATCCTTAACTTTAATTCTACTTCTCCAAGAATTCCTATCCTCAACCATGTCCTCGGAGAGGTTTAGGTCTATCAAATCATGCTTAATCCTCTCATCCCCAAGAACATCCATACACGATGTTTAGGTCTATCAAAATGTATACAAGTTAACTAATAAATAATAAAGAAGCCGAGCTTGGGCTGAGAGTATAAGCTTGTATAGGTTTTGCAAGCTCAAGCTTAAAGAGCTCTTAACGAACTGAGCTCAAGCCAAGTCGGCTCAGGCCTGGCTCATTCACACCGCTATGCATAAGCACTTATAAACAACCCGACCCAATTATGGATTTGCATTTATGATTTGTTAGTTTGCAAGAAAAAGACAAGTATTTATATTTATAAACAAACTGATTATGCAGCGAATTACCTAACTTCACTAACCTGAATAAGATGTTGAGCAGTCTGAACTTGTGATGAAGTGCCTTTTATTTCAATTACAATTTCATCTTGTAAACCTTCTTGAACCATAAGAAGCGCGCCACTTGTGCGACGAATAAATGCTATATTTCTTCCACCAGCACCAATTATATCCTCAGCATAAACTAGTGGTATTTGCATCGTTTGTGCAACCTATTTAAACGCAAACATAATATCAAATTTGAACAATAATAATATAGTGCCACATTTATATTACATGTAAACAAAACAATATTTATCTCAAAAGGAGGGGGGTATATAAAACATCGTGTATGGATGTTTCTATAAAGAAAGTTGATAATAATAGTTAGGCATGTAAACGAACCGACCAATCAGTAAACCATTTGGCAGGAAGTTCATTTATAAAATGTCTAAACGGACATGAACGTAACTTTTTAATCATTCAATTAAATAAACGAACATGACACATGTCTCGTTCATTTGCGTTCATTTATGTTCGTTACTTTATGATTTTTTTTAGGTTTGTTTACATGCATTCATTAATATCTTCATTTAAATTTGTTATTTTCCTTAAAAGTTTAGATTAGTTTTGATAGCTTTTTAAGCCAACACATTGTTGTTCCACAGTTCACATTCGCCTATAATTGGCTTTAGCTCAGTTATGTTCGTTCATCTTATATCCAGTTATGTTTGTTCGTGAACCGTTCGTTGATAATGTTAACGAACGAACATAAATGAACACAAACACATTAATTTTCTTAACAAACGAACACAAACACATTAATTTTCTTAACAAACGAACACGAACATAAAAACCATGTTCGTGTTCGTTTACAGGACTAATCCTAAAGATATCAGAAAATAGAGTAAACAATAAAAACACTCGCCTGCGTCACAAAACGACCGCTTGTAGGACCAGTTACAGGAGGAGACCGAATTGTAGATAACCCAGAATCCCGTCCATGAAACAAAAGTCCAGATGAAAAACTGGATTCACTACCGACCCGGCTACGTGAGCCCAATTGTATAACGGGCTTTTCAGCCCATGCATCCACTCGATGTTCCTGTGTGGCTGTAATACAATGCCGCATAAAACATTAAAACAGTTCAAGATTCATCACAGATCTGTATGATGTAGTCAAAAACTAACAAAATGATAAATAACTTACGGTTTTTTCAAATAGAGGAAGAACACTATGATCAACCAAAAACTTCCTCAAATCAATAACTTCTAAAGCTTTCAAAACTTTAACAGCTTCTCCTTGTAAATCAATAACTTTATCTTCTGAGTTTGTGGGCAATGTTGTTACTTCACCTGGAAGAAAAGTGTAGAAGATAACGATTATTATTATAATATTACAGGAACGATCCCCTAAAAAGTCAATATTAGCCTAAAAAGAATTTTTGTTTTGGGTCGAAACCAGTTCAAACGAACTCCGTTTTAACTAATTCCAGTGGCATTGGAATCAGCCAATAAAATAAAAATCTTTTTAGGCTATTTAGGCAAAATATATACTTTTTATGTGATCATCACCGTACAATATTATTCGATTTAGAATACAATATATACCGGAAGAGTGTACACGAACAGAGCAACCAGTTTCCTGTATTGTTTTGATTGATGATCCTTGTTTTCCAATAAGACTCATGCCTTGATTTAATGACACTAATAATCTGAGTGAGCAAAAAGGAATAGAAGCTGCATCATCATCCCCGTCCTCTGGGAAGCCATTAACGCGTTTGAATACTTGTATCACAGCTTCCATTGCAGGTGACAATTGTGCCTCTGTTTCTTCTTTACCAGATATCAAAACCTAAAACCAGTGTTGTAAAAATCACGATTACGCACCAATGAATTGACAATTAAGCCGATTCGATTTCACCTAATTGGCCCATAAAATCTGTACCAGTTAAAAATGGTCTGAATCTTTGATGTATTTGAACATTTCTAATTTTGAAAAATTACATACAAAATTCCAATCAGATTAATCCCCTATTAATCACTAGTCGAAACGCTAGAGCCAACTAGCACCTAGTGAGTTCTACAACAGTGCCTAGGGTGTGCATGAAACCAAAAAAAATGATCCGGAACAAAAACCGGGTTGGTTTTTTTTTTGTAAAAACCAAACTTATGGTTTTGGTTCGCATGTAATAAAAACCAAAAAAATCGAACCAAAATTAAAATTTTCAGTTTTGTATTTTATGTAAGTTATTATACAAATTTAATTAATATGCAACTCAATAACTTTAGCCCAAATGTATAATAATAATTAATTAGTTACTAGCTAACAAAATGATTTATGCCCAAATTCACTATTTTGGGCCCACTTTTTTTGCCCGTCCGATATCTTCAAGCTAAAATGGCAAAACCGAAAACACCAAAACAAATGGTTTTCAAAAATTTAAAACCCAAAGTTCCCATTTTTGGTTCGGTTTTAGCCCAAAACCAACCCAAACCGAACTGTGCACAGCCCTAACTCCCTAACACAACTAGCAGATTGGAATTTATATGTATTTTTCCAAATATACATTATATATACCAAATTTTATGTATAAAATTTTAATTTTTGACCGATTTTGACCAACTAGCAAATAATCAGAAACTAGCAACTAGTCAAAGGGGGTAGCAACTACCGATTAATTGATGATTAATCGGCGCCTAGTAGGGATTTTTACAACTATGACCTACCAGAAAACCCAAAGTTATCTTTTTGTTCGGTTTTAGCTCAAAACCGACCCAAACCGAACCGTGCACACCACTAACACTCTCTAAACCAATAACTACATCTAAAAAAAAAAGAAAAACAAACCCTAGAAATTATTAAAAGGTAAAACAACAAATACTTACAATGCGGTCAGGATTACCAACCGGGCCATCTAGTACACGAACCCGAGCTTTCGTTTCTTCGCACATCTTCTTAATTATGTCTCCTTTGTGTCCGATAATACTACCCACTTTAACCACCGGAACTATCACCCGAAACACGCAGTCTCCCGGCCATCCAGGCCACTTCTGCTCCTCCGCCGTAGTTGCCACGTCAGATTCCGGCGCCGGTGGCGGTGGTGCTTGATCGGGTGTAGTGGCGGCAGTGATGATGGTGGGAGGAAGCTCGGGTTCTGCCATTGGTGGTGTGAGTTTGTTTGTGAGTGAGTGAGTGAGTGAGTGAGGGTTTATGAATATTATTATTACAAATATAAATGCGGGTTTGGTAACGGGTTTTTATCAAACTGGGTTGGGTTAAAACGGGTAAGTTTTTCGTTAACGGTGTCAGGAATAGACCCATTTAGAGGCGAAGGTCTGACTCGGCAAGTGATAGGCATGTTTGTAGTGACGGATTCAAACCAAAATTTCATGGATAACGTTAAAAAAATTTTTACCATATTTTATACAATAAAAAATAGAAAGACGAAAAAATAAATTTAAACACATAGGGTGCAGATTTTCCCTCTTCAGTTATTGAAAGTTTAAAATCGAGTCATTACGTCCTCTTATTTTATGCTATTTTATCAAACGCTTCTAACAAGTTTAGACTCTTATTTTTAAGATTTTTTGATAGAGCATTTATGATGCTTATAATATCGTCCAACAATTGTATATAACATTGGTTCAAGACTCTTAAAATACGATAGAATACTTAAAATACGATAGAATACATTTCGCATTAGATCGTTATTGCACGCTATCTCCATCTTTATTAATTAAATCCAGTACCTCAACAATTTCCGGGAATAACTTAAACAAACTTATAATTGTTCTGTGATGAAAACTCCATCATGTATCTTCGGTTCATGCAAGGAAAACCTCTAGTTAATCATTTTTCTGTCTTAATTTCACCAAGAAGAATTTTTTTTCCCACTTTTCTTTTTTTTTTTTCTCCAACATCATATAGCAAGAAGGACCAACCATATTAACAATCATGTTATGAAATTCTTTAACATTGGTATGTTTTTTTTTTCTTTTTTGCAACAGCCACAATAACAAAGTTAAGTAATGTATGTAATGTGCTAATGGATTATCTCTCAAAATCCAAACTTTTAATCCATTAAACTTTCCTCGCATGTTGTTTGCACCATCATAACATTGACTAGTGACATGTTGAAATAAAATAAACGAGAACAAACATAAAACAAATAGGGCTAATGGGCTTTAATTAGGTTGGATTTTAAACTTTGGTCGGGCTTTAATCTATTTAAAATTTTAATTTGCCTGTGCTTTAAACAAATAGGTGTAACATTATATTTCTTCATGGGTAGGGAAGTACAAAAACCGACAAATATATATATATATATATATATATATATATTGCACTACCGACGCAAAGTTGAGGGGTAGCGGAGGCTGCCCTTGCATGTTTGGTTCGTGAAAATAGAACATCTTAATGGTTCAACCACCTCTTAATCGTTCAGCCTCAAAATCTCCGTTGAACCATTCAGTAGACATATATACTCTTCTTCACCTCCCCACCATCTCCTATCCCTCTCCTCTTCTTCACCGCAAATCTTCAACGCCGCTCTTCTCTTCCGCACAGTCAATCACCACCGCCACCGGACCCAAACACTTACCACTTAAGGTGATAAATCATCCATATATCATACACTTACCACTTAAAGTAAGTGTATTAACTATCACATCGAGTATGCACACAACCCTGAAAACATAACAAGGAAATGGGGGTAGAAACTCACCCGGGTCCGATTCCTTTTCAGAGTTAATGGTAACTCCTTTCCTTAACTAGGAAAGGCTAAATGTATAACAATTACACGTATCAATTAACTAATCTTACCCATATCATATTTCTAGTTTAATAAAGCCCTCAACGAACGGGGGTCCGGGGGCAGCGCCCCTGGCAGCGGGGTTTAGGGGCAGCAACCCTAGCAGGGTCCAAGGGCAGAGCCACAAAAGTTTTATCTTCATTAACAGTCATTTACTAAAAATTCATCAATATACTTAAGTTTGAACTAATCTAATCGAATGAAAATTATAATCGAATGGCAGATTCTAATCAAATGGAAATTCTAATCGAATGACCAATCGATTCGATTACTTTTTGTATATTCATTTCGATTACTTTTTCTATTCGATTCGATTACCTTTCCCATGCGATTCGATTCCTTTTTGGACCAATCGATTCAATTACTTTTATCATGTGATTCGATTACTTTTTGGCTCATTTGATTCGATTACTTTTCTCATGCAATTTGATGCGTGTTGCGTGTCTTATATAATTGTGATAGGTGGAATGATTTGCTTTTGCACAAGATCGTGTTTTAAATTTATAAAAGTGATTTCTACAAAAACTAAACACACACAAAATAGGCAAGTGTACCTATCGTATATGTAGAATAGTATTGGTAAGAACCAAGTATCGATCCGTGGACACAAAGGTTTCTAATAATGAATCGTTGTTTTGCTTTAATCGGAGGTTTTAATCATTTTGGGGTTAATTTTTGAACTTTTTATAAAATGTAAATACTTATATATAATATATAGGTGACCGATATAAGAGATTCTAAACGAGTAATTCAATTATGTGAAGGTTACCATATAATATCTAGAATTCACTCCATTGTTCCTTGATGATTAATAGTTAAACATGTGATAGACTTGTCCTAATAATATATGATAGAATTATGATCCTCATTTTGGAGTGAACACATTCTATGACATAATGAATAATAGCATGCATATTTTCAAGTCCATCCTATGCTTAATAGCATGCTACCCCGAGAATGTCAATTTAAGTAGATAAGCAGTTGGTAAAGTAGAATGATTAGAATTGACTTCGATTTCTCAAATACCAATCCTAACAACTTTGAGTGTTTGTAGTTAACTCACACAACCTCCCCTTGGTTGATTTATGTAGGTTATAATTACACGTTCCGTTAACATATGATTTTTTTAACTAGCATGATATCCTAAGCAAAGCCATTTTCGGATTACCAAGACTTAGAGAAATACATCATAACTTATATCTCATCATTTCTAAGTACAATATAAGGATCCATGTTTCGATAATGTATCAAAGTATTTCTATCTTTCAAGAACATGAATCGATCATGAACGATTGCCAATATAATTGACAATCACCAACTTTTTAGTATTTTAAGATGGTGAAACATTTCTCATCAAAAGATAATTGTAAGATAACCATGTACTTTATCAAACTAAACCACATGTTTTATATAATCATCAAGTAAAACAAAGCTTCTTCATAGATTTTAGATGGTAAATGGAGTTTAGCTCATAATGAGCATGATGATAAACATTAAGGTGGATGATAATAACAAATACATGATTAAACTTGGAATAATCTAACCAAATGTAGATGAAGCTTCCTTCTTAATGATGATGATTATGGTTGATGGTGATGACCTCCAAGCCTTCAAACTCTTCACTAAATCTTCTATGTGAGTGTTAGTGTGTGTTTTTATAAGAGAAAACCGGATAGAATTCTTTTCAATGCACACTTGATGAATGCAACATGAGCCACTATTTATAGGCAATCTATATGGTGAGGCACGGCCCCGTGCAAGATGAGCACGGCCCCGTGTGTTTTTATGACATGTGCCAGATTTGTTTTGTCTTTTGTGTGAGGTGGCAACGGCCCCGTGGTTTTTAGTGACATGTGCTCAATTCTTCTTTGTCTTTTCTGCATTCTCGTCCACGGCCCCGTGCATGCTGAGCACGGCCCCGTGCTTTTTAGTGACATGTGCTAATTCTTTTTGTCATTTCTGAAAGGCAGGCACGGCCCCGTGATTTTTAATGACATGTGCTAATTCTTTTTGTCGTTTCTGAGAGGTAAGCACGGCCCTGTGCTTCCAAAAGCACAGCCCCGTGTCCAGCTGTTTATTATTTTGTCTTTTCTTGTAGATTTTTTTCTTGTCTTTTCTGAAAAGTGACCAGAAGCACGGCCCCGTGCTTCCAAAAGCACATCCCCGTGTTTCCCAAAAGCACAGTCCCGTGTTTCCAAAAGCACAGCCCCGTGTTTCCAGTAGCACAGCCCCATGTTTCCTGAAAGCACAGCCCCATGTTTCCTGAAGCACAGCCCCATGTTTTGCTGTTTTCTTTGGTTTTTCTTTGTTTTTTCATTCGTTTCTTGTTTGAGGCTTGGATTCACCTGAAAATACATTTTAACATGATAAGTAGTTATTTTAACTATATTATACGATAGAAGTTGCAGTTTTTAGAGATTATTTGATACTAAAAAGATGTATATTTTTATATACATCACAATTCGATTACTTTTTGTACGAATCTGATTATATCCCCCTTTCACTTTCCAGCCTTTCTTTTAGACTTGTTTTGCTCGTTTTTCATAAGGAACGAGCCTTGGATTATAACCACATCGTTTCCTTGTATTAACCCGGTCCATACGTCACCCATTTGTCCCGTTTCATTCCAAACATCTCATTTACTTTCAAGTTTACAATTTTCTTACATAATAAGGCCCGATTTGCCTTAGTATCAAATCTTAGGGAAACCGACCTTAAAAGCTAAAACTTTACATCTAAAACGTACCTTGTAGGTTTGGTTTTGCTTCGGCTTGGATCTAATACGGGGACCTGGACGTTTTCATCTTGTTGTATGATGATATTGAACACGAGATCCAACCTTTCTTCAACCGGATCTAGGTCCGGAATGAGGAAGGTGTTTGTGTGTGTTTTTGAGTGTGTTATGGAGGCTAGAAGATGGAAATGAGGGGTTTAGGGGGTTTATATACCCTTAAGTCCATGAACCTAAGGCCCATCACCATCCCTTATTCCATCTTTTTTGTCCAAGTTCACAATCTGCTATTTTATTTAACTTAACTAAATAATAACGCATCCTTAAGTAAACAAAATTTCTTTTATTTATTAATATCAAAAGTAGAATGTTACAAGGCTAAAATAGTCATTCTGCACAGTCATTCAGATGTCCAACCAAACAAAACTTACTGGTTCAGAGTCTCTTAATCATTCAGACGTCTTACTTGTTCGGCACTTAATGGCTCAACATTTGCCAACCCCCTAAGATTCTTATAAGGCTACGATCGCACGTCGGGCTAATAACATGTTGCCAGTGTTGTACCGTCAGATGACATGTACCTCAATACGCCAGCTGTCACATCTAATCAGAAACCTCTAACGTGCTTAGCCATGTGAATAGAAGGTTCGATTAAGGAGGACATTAGGACCAATCTTTCTCGACCCCTTCGGCTATAATACCCATGCAGGGCTAACGATAAGAGGATATGCAGCCTGTTATCTTTAACGATTACAATCTCCATTAATGTGGATTCTCACGTCGGAGGGTGGTTACGAGAAGACCATCTATTCCCCTTCTTGTAACAAGCTCATATTGTTTCGTTTTGTAGGTTCAGCCGACACAATTCATATCGACTTAGATCCCACCATCACTCGGTTGAGATATTGAACTAGTCCTCTTAGGATTGGTTTGTTGTTTCTTCACTGGTGCCATTCGTGGAACCTATAACAGTTGAAACTCATGTCCGGTCGTTATGAGTTCGGCCCAACCTCATCCTTTCATGTCGCCTTCTTCAAACCGGGCAGGACCCATCATAGGCGAGTTCGTGGAGGGGAATGATAGGTGAAATAAGATGTTCAATCGGAATAACGAAGATTGCATTGAAATCGAGCAGCCACAACAGCCCAATTTGTCCTTTCTCTTTGCAGAAATGCGGTCCTTTTGTCGAAAAGGTCCTATGGGAACAACAAACCTTGACTAAGACCTATTTTTAAGAATTTTTATTCATATCTTAGTCGTATTTAGAAAGTTTTAGGTTTGGTTCCATCATTTTTAAGGCTATATGTATATAACTAGCTTTAGAGCTCGTGTCACACACGGGATGATCCAAATTATAATTACAAGTAAAGCAAATAATTACTTAACATTAGGGGTGACAATCTTGGCCCATGGGTTGAATGGGTTGTATCAAAATGTATAAGATGGGTCAGAATGGGTCAAACTAAAAAAAGAAAATGATTGAAACGGGTCAAAACGGGTTGACATTTCTCGATTTTTTTATGGTACGAGAAAAACGGAGGAGACTTTTTGGTATTATTACTTTTTAATTTTGATTTATATTTCGAGTTATAATTTTTTAATTATTTTTTTTGAATTTTTTGGTGAGGGGTTTTGAAATGGGTCAAAATGGGTTGAGATTCCAAAACCCATTTTAAAACTCCTCACCCAAAAATTCAAAAAATATAATTAAAAACTAATAACTCGAAATATAAATAAAAAACTTAAAAAGTAAAAATACCGAAAGTTTCCTCCGTTTTTCTCGTTCCATAAAAAAAATCCGAGAAATATCAACACGTTTTGACCCAAAAACTCGGTATATTAACGTAAACTCGTGGGAGGTGAGTAAGACACAAAAACTCGGTATATTAACGTAAACTCGTCCCGCGAATAGTCGAACGGAACGATTTCTACACCCGTGTGATAATCCCGAACCACACAATCACGAGCAAACGCTCTGATACCAATTGTAGGTTCCCAGCCGGATCTACACGGAATATCTCGTTCTACGTAGATGCGGAATCCCTACGTAAGACGATACGAGCGTAGAAGACGTAACACGTTAATCACAATCAAACACACGTTACAATAAACAAAGAACACGTTGTATTGCAACTGATAACACGTGATATATCAATCACCGATTACACAAAACTGAACAACTCCCTCAAAACCTAGCCGCAGCTAAACATTTATAACATACGACAACTTCGCCTAACATGTTTAGGCGAAGTTGTCACTAACTTCGCTTGTTCCACAAGTTCGCCTATATCAAGCGAACTTGTGAGACAACTTCGCTTAATTCTCAATACAAAACATACTAACTCGATTACAGACACTAGATACTGAACTACTGACATCATGTACCAACACTACCCTTTAAAACACTAAAAAAACATTACATTTACCTATTACATGCTAAATAAAACAAAATTAGTACTTATAGTTTGTTTTCATGAAAAACGGTGATTAGATAAGAAGTTATTGTAGGTAACAACTTTTATTAATTTACCACTATAATTTATAAAGGGGGACAAGAATGAGAAAAATGAAGACTTGCAGAAAAAAACCTCAAAAACATAATGAAAAATCAATAAAAAAATTCATAACTCAAAATTTAATAAAAAAAATAAAAAAAATAAAAACATAAAAGTTTCCACCATCTTCTTCGTTCTAAAAAAAAGACACAATGTTTAGAAAAAAATATCATTATGTCTTTTTATATATCACTGTGTTTTGTGTAATTAAAGTAATTTTTAATTACAAATATTTTTTTTTTCTGGTATGTGAAGTTGTAAAAAAATATAGAAGACGCAGTTCACATAACAAATAAGAAGACGAAAATGATAGTTTTGTAAACTAGCCATCTAAATAAAAAATGATATTCTGGTTTTATGAGTTGTTAAAAGTCTCACATTTTACCTTTCCAAACACTTTATCTTGTTTTTTAATCAAGTCAAATACTTAATAACTGTAATAATAACTTTAATTATTAAAAATAGATATTGTATTCTACCACATTTTGTGCTTTTTACTTTGTTTCTACTTTGTTCATTTGTTTATTCTTATTTAAAAAATGTGTAAATTTTGAATTTATCATTTTTTTATATAATTAAGTACTTTAACTTCTGGTTAAAAGTTTCAGGTTCTACCACTAACTATTATCCAACTCCTGAAACTACTTTGTAATCCACACCGGTATGTATCAGGTTTCGTTAATCCAAAGAAAAACAAGTTCATTGACTAGCAATGGGCCGGCTCAATATTTTTGGACGTCTAAAGTGAGATTTAAAATCAAGGCTTTCTTCTATTTAAGGTGTAAACAATTAAGCAAATGCAAATTGTACCAACTTCTAATTTACATAAAAGAATTCATGTCACATCTCAAACTCTCTAATGAAATTAATAGAGTTGCACTTTAGAGCAGGACTAAAATTATAATAAACCTTAGCGATTAGCATCAATGGTCCTTCCACACAAGAACCGACAGAAGATTAGCCATTGGAGTAATCAATGCTCCTTTAGGACATTGTCATATGGTTCCTTTATATATTATGATATTTGTAAAGAAAAATTCAAAAACACATAAAAAAATCCAACGAGAAAATCATTAAGCTTTTGAAATAGAAAAAATAACACACAAAAGACCATCAAAATCCATACAAAAACCTATAACAAGTTTTCAAATCAACCAAACTTTAATCGACAAACAAGAATCTTAATCTACACAAATATTACACACACAAAAAAAAAAGAAAGAAAGAAAGAAAGAAAGCAAGCAATCATCCAACGGTGTGCACTTCATGTTCATGAAAATGCCATAAATTTGGCATAATTTAAATTGAATTATAATAAAAAAAAGTGACCCTAAAAACCTCGAGGCCCAAACAAATGCCTCATTTGGCTTGGGCTAGAGCCGGGGCTAGAGGTGCATAAATCGGGTTTTTCTAATATCCCGGTTCGGGTATGGTACCGATTTCGGGTATGATCGAGTATTGGAAAATCGGGTATTGAGAGAAATCGGGTAGGGTTCGGGTAGGGTATTGAGGAGAAAAACTCAACCCTATGTACCCGGGTAGGGTATGATCGGGTTCGAGTATTGGAACCGGATACGACTTTTGAATTGTAACTTTTTTACATTTTTTAATTTGTTTAAAATTTAAATTTGCTTGTAATGTATAAAAATAATTAAACGTTATTACAAAAACCATAAATCCACTTAATTACAAATTATTTACTTAGTAATATGCATTTTACAAAAGCTTAAACATAAAAATTGTGAAGTAAACATAAAAATATATTACAAAAACTCATGTATTATTTCGGGTATTAGAAAAATTGGTATCGGGTATCGGGTATAAGCGGGTATCGGGTATAGGGTATGACTGGGTCTGGGTATTTACGAGTATAAATCGGGTATGGTTCCGGGTACGGTATTGACCTCAAAATGCATACCCTATCCATACCTTACGGGTAGGGTCGGTTCCGGTTTCGGGTATAGAATACCCGGGTATAAAAAACCAGTTCCGGGTATTTTTTTTCGGGTCCGGTTCCAAGTATGGGTTTTTGTGCACCTCTAGCCAGGGCTCACTAGCATAGGGTGAAAGAAAAATTAAGAAAATGTCAAATGCAAAGAACAAACAGATATATTAAAAACGAAAGAAACTTAAAAATTCAGATATTTTATCAGTGGTAGTAAGTAATGCCTCAAGTGATGATGGTACGAGTCCTATGAACAAATCTTATTTATAAGTAGGATAATATTTCTATCTTTAAACAAATATTTGAATAATTTTGGTATATAATATCACAACTCCTTAGTTTTAAGTTCGTATCAATATACCACACATTGTGTTACATATAAATCATCTACTCTCCTTGAAAAATCAAACCCACTAAAAAAATAACCTTTTTAAATGACCGAATATATTTAAATTCAAAATTGAACTGAACCCCATAACCGGTAGTTAGGAACCCAAAAACATACAAAGGAAAGGAAACAAGAAAAAGAAGCAAAAAAACCCTAACGAACATACACACCCAAACCGTAGGACCACTTACAATGGAAATTTTACAAAACTGAATCTACACCAATCCAACATTGCTCTCTTATCCTGCTTCTTAAACCGCTAAAAGAATATCTATAATAAGGTTCAGGCAAAACCGATACATTTAAAAATAGGAGTAAAAAAATTCCTACCCTAACATTCGATTACAACTCCAAAGATACAAGGGTTGCATAGGAACTCCCTAATTTTTTTTTATTATGCACACATCTCCTTATCACATTAGCCATTCTATCCTTTCAAAAGGATTTATACGCCCATATATCACTTTTATACATCCATACATCACTTGTCTACACTCGTATAAAACCCATATAAAAGTGGCATACGCCCTTATACATTTTTATACAAGTAGACATAATAAGAGGTAAAGTGGGTGCATCTAGAGGTGCACAAATCGGTTTTTTTGAAAAAACCGGTTCGGTTATTAACCGGACCGGTTTTTTTTTATCCAGAAAAAAACCGGTTCGGTTAATAACCGGACCGGTTATTAACCGGTTTTTATTGCTGAAAACTCAAACCGGCCAAACCGGTTTGGACCGGTTTAAAAACCGGTTAGAACCGGTTATTAAACCGGTTTTTTATAACCGGTTTTTAATAACCGGTCTAACCGGTTAACCGGTTTTTTTTTTTTTTTTTTTTTTTTTTTTTTTTTTTTTTTTTTTTTTTTCTTTAGGGTTTAGGGTTTAGGGTTTCGTTGTTAGCATTCTTTGCTTGGAAGATTAAAAACACATAACTTTCATTTATAGCTTTTACATTAAAAATACAAACATTAAATCGTTATCGCATATTCGTAACTCAAAAATACAAACATTAAAGAATGCTTAGACACGATTACATTAACAAGTTGATGTTTGTTACTCATTTTCTTCGCTACCCGATCCCGAGCTATTCCTTAGGTAATCGTCGTACGCGGCTTCTTCATCGGTCATTGGTTGAATGTGTCCTTGATTGACCTCGTCTTCATACAAGGCCGCCTCATAGTCCATTTCCCCCTCGAGTGAGCGTTGATGTTGTGCCCTGTCTAAAGAGTCCAAGTAATCCTTGTAGCAAATCGACATCTCTACAGCTGCTGGAGTGAGTCGAGTCCTCCTAATCGATATAACCCTGCCAGAAACAGAAAAAGCAGACTCCGAAGCTACCGTGGAAGCTTGGACCGTTAGTAAATCTTTGGCCATGGCGGCGAGGATCGGAAACTCATCCTCCTTACCTCTCCACCAAGCCAGCAAATCAAGACTTCTAAATTCATCCGGAGTCATGTGTTTCACAAAGTTGGTACCACCATACCTTCCAAGTTCACTGCTTGGGGTGTTTACCCTTTGACGTTTACCGGCGTCTTCCCAAATCATGTAGTACATCCCCATTTCAAGGTCGGTTTGGGATTGGGATTGGGCAACAGCTCTTAACGAGTCATGAATTTGGGAAGACGACCCGTGTTTTGTAAGGTAAACATCATACATGTTTGCCAATGTGGTGTTGAAATCATTCTTTAAAGTTTGGCTATAATAGGGTTTTTGATCGTCGTTTAACCCTAGCTCATCACAAATTTTTTCTATTAAAGCTTCAACACCACCAACATTGATGCAAGGGTTTAACGCAGCCGCACAGGTCAAAACAGCGGGTAGTTGTTGAAAATATTTTATAAATTTTTCTTTCATTTTTGCACCCATATCAAAATAAGGTGCACCCTACAATGAATTTCAGTCAACTTTGTGCACATGACAGCAATTTTTGGTAAAGCAATGGGGCTTGTTGGATAGTAAACCCCGGATAAACTAGTTGTGCAAGATTTAAAAATTTGAAGAACCTCCGTAACGATCTCATCAATAACCAGTTTCTAGGATCGTACGGTGCACATTTACCCCTACTTGACATTATTTGATGAAACGCAACTAGTGATTCTTTTTGTTGGATGGCTTTCTCAAACATATCACAAGTCGAGTTCCATCTTGTTGGACAATCCCAATTGGGCCCCAACCATTGACAATTAGCTTCATCACAAAATTTTTTTGTATCTTGAAAATGTTTTATTGTTGCTAAAAACATCTCGTAACATTCTTTTTAAAATTGTTTCTTTGCGTTTCGATCACGTTTAACCCATCTTGCACGGCCAAGTTGATAATATGTGCAATGCATCGGCTATGAAAAAACGCTCCATCACAAATAGGTTTATACTTTAATTTTAAATGGCCAACCGCGGCCGTATTGTTGGACGCGTT